>NC_089503.1:378577331-378657331 GCF_036850995.1 Saccopteryx leptura | reverse complement strand
TCTCTCACAGAATGGTATCTCACCCGCTCAGTAAATTCTTCTTAAACAAATGAAAGGGATAAGGGAAAAAGAGGTAAGACAAAAAGAGAGAGAAAGTGCCTCTGGCGGCATCTGGGTTTGTTTTCTCATAGACGTTGTCAGGATCTTTGCTGTGAGGAGGATGGAACAGAGTCAGGGAGGTGACACCACCTGAGGCAGATTCCAGAGCTTGGAAGGGACAGAGATGGGGTTTGAACCCAGGCCCCTCTGGCTCCACTTTTTCTGCGCTGTCACCAGAAAGGGGGACAGAGGACAACAGGGACAGAACCAGAAAGCACAGGGCAAACCAGAACGTGGTCCCCGTCCCTGCACCCTGTGCCTCATACGAAGCAGAAGGTGTCCCCTTCCTGTCCCGACCTCCCAGAGCGGGTGCACGGCCAGGGTCCCAGAGCTGGCCTGCCCGGGGCGCCTGGGCCTGGACCGCCACCTGGAGCGTCATTCGTGCACATTATGTGTTTGTTAGGGAATGGCAGAGGAAAGGCAAGTCTGGGCTGCAGCAAGATGGAGACAGCTAGCTGCTCTGTCACCACCCCAATCCCCCCCCACCCCCCCACCCCGTCCCTGTCAGGTTCTGAGCTCAGGACAGGCCTTAGCCAAGGAGGGGGCACCAGGCACCCTGTCACCAGGCCCCCTGCTCACTGACCGCCTGAGGGAACGGATGCCGGCCCTGTGGCTGCACGTGAGTGGCCCAGCTTGGGGAGAGAGTCGGAAAAGGCAACAGCGGGAAATGTTTAGAGGGGAAAAAAAGAGACAATGTGTGAAAAATCAGAAATACGGACATGCAGGGGCCCAGTCCGTGGGACAATTTGCTTACGTGGACGTGGTCCTCTAACCCCATGTCCCCTCTTCCCTCCCGGACTCACTCACTTGAGGGGACGTCTGCTTCTCAGAGAAAATAAACAGATGGTCCTCCCTCTGGTCCTCCCGCTCCCCTCTCTGTCACACACAGTCTTCTGTGACACACACAAGCAGCAAACACACTCTCACACGCAATCTCCCTCTCACACACACACTATGTTCACGTGTGTCCATACACACACACACACACACACACACACACACACACATACACGAACAGCACGGGGTTCCTGCTCAGCCCACTGCTCTGGGCATACAGGCCAGGTCCAGGCCACAGCCCCTCTCCCCAGAATTGCTCCAGGTCCACGTGGTGAGACCAGGTGGGGTCCAGTCTGCCCTCTGGGGTGAGCTGGCTCTATGCTTCCCCCACCCCTGGATCGGCCTTCAAGCCGGGCCCTGAAGGGGAAAAGCCAGAGCAGAAGCCTGTGGCCAGACGCAGGAGGTGGAGTGACCGGAGGCCACCCCAGACCTGCAGTGATTCCTTCCCCGGGTCTCCAGTCCCTGCCCTGCCCCTCGGCCTCCAGGCAGGCGCAGGCTCGGACAGGCCCACGTCAGGCCCGCACTGTGGCGGTTCTCTCCGAAGCCCTCTCTCTGTTTTTACTCCTCGTGCACACCACTGCCAGGTCTCTGTCAAAGACACGGCCCCGATGGCATCCCTCCCTTCTTAGAAACCTTTAGGGGTCAAGTCCACACTACTCTAACTGGACAGGAGGGCTCGTGCACCCTGCCCCCCCCCATCACCCCTCTCTGCCCCTCCGCCGGTGCTGGTGCTGAGTCTCTCTCTGTCTCTCCGCCGGTGCTGAGTCTCTCTCTGTCTCTCCTCCGGTGCTGAGTCTCTCTCTCTGTCTCTCCGCCGGTGCTGGTGCTGAGTCTCTCTCTGTCTCTCCGCCGGTGCTGAGTCTCTCTCTGTCTCTCCGCCGGTGCTGAGTCTCTCTCTCTGTCTCTCCGCCGGTGCTGAGTCTCTCTCTCTGTCTCTCCGCCGGTGCTGAGTCTCTCTCTCTGTCTCTCCGCCGGCGCTGAGTCTCTCTCTGTCTCTCCGCCGGTGCTGAGTCTCTCTCTCTGTCTCTCCGCCGGTGCTGAGTCTCTCTCCGTCTCTCCGCCGGTGCTGAGTCTCTCTCCGTCTCTCCGCCGGTGCTGAGTCTCTCTCCGTCTCTCCGCCGGTGCTGAGTCTCTCTCTGTCTCTCCGCCGGTGCTGAGTCTCTCTCTGTCTCTCCGCCGGTGCTGAGTCTCTCTCTCTGTCTCTCCTCCGGTGCTGAGTCTCTCTCTCTGTCTCTCCGCCGGTGCTGGTGCTGAGTCTCTCTCTGTCTCTCCGCCGGTGCTGAGTCTCTCTCTGTCTCTCCTCCAGTGCTGAGTCTCTCTCTCTGTCTCTCCGCCGGTTCTGAGTCTCTCTCTCTGTCTCTCCGCCGGTGCTGAGTCTCTCTCCGTCTCTCCGCCGGTGCTGAGTCTCTCTCCGTCTCTCCGCCGGTGCTGAGTCTCTCTCCGTCTCTCCGCCGGTGCTGAGTCTCTCTCTGTCTCTCCGCCGGTGCTGAGTCTCTCTCCGTCTCTCCGCCGGTGCTGAGTCTCTCTCTGTCTCTCCTCCGGTGCTGAGTCTCTCTCTGTCTCTCCGCCGGTGCTGAGTCTCTCTCTGTCTCTCCTCCGGTGCTGAGTCTCTCTCTCTGTCTCTCCGCCGGTGCTGAGTCTCTCTCTGTCTCTCCTCCGGTGCTGAGTCTCTCTCTCTGTCTCTCCGCCGGTGCTGGTGCTGAGTCTCTCTCTCTCTCTCTGCCAGTGCTGAGTCTCTCTCCGTCTCTCCGCCGGTGCTGAGTCTCTCTCTCTCTCTCCGCCGGTGCTGAGTCTCTCTCTGTCTCTCCGCCGGTGCTGAGTCTCTCTCTCTGTCTCTCCGCCGGTGCTGAGTCTCTCTCTCTGCCGGTGCTGAGTCTCTCTCTGTCTCTCCGCCGGTACTGGTGCTGAGTCTCTCTCTCTGCCGGTGCTGAGTCTCTCTCTGTCTCTCCGCCGGTACTGGTGCTGAGTCTCTCTCTGTCTCTCCGCCGGTACTGGTGCTAAGTCTCTCTCTCCGCCTCTCCGCCGGTGCTGAGTCTCTCTCTGTCTCTCCGCCGGTACTGGTGCTGAGTTTCTCCCCGCCTCTCCGCCGGTGCTGAGTCTCTCTCTGCCCCTGCGTGTGACACGCACCCGCACCTCCTGCCTTACACATGCCGTCACCGTTACATCCACCTGGAGACCTCTGTCCCTCCCCTCCACCTGGCCAGTCTCCTCTCTTTTGGGATGGTGAGGCTGACTCAACTTGATCAGGACTTAAATCACGTTCAACACTGTGGCCCTTTGGGGTAAGTTAGGTCATTTTCTCTTCCCTTGCGCCTTAGGAGTTAGACACCTATTACAGAAAAGACACTGAGGCAGGGAGGCTGAGCAGCCGGCAAGGTCACAAAGGCACATCCTGAAAGTAGCAGAGCAACGATCTGACAGCAGGCTCGCAGCCTGCACTGGCCACCCAGCCCCCACGTCCAATCTCTTCGTCCTCCAACTCCCTCAGGCGTGTTCCCTGTACCTCTCAGGGGCTCCTTAATTACACAATGCCTCAAATTAGCACTCTGATCTCTGCGTGTGTTAATTTTATCTCATGAACTAGATTATTTATTATCAGGAGTATAAACTGTTTTTGCCGTTACTCCTGTACCCCTCCCCCACCAAGTTACCTAGCACAGTGTTAGCCATATGGGTTAGAAATAAAAACAGTGCCAGCTCACATGGAATGGGTGCTTGCCATGAGCCAGGCCCTGTCCTAAGGACTTTCCGTGGATCGATGTAGTTCTTCTTCACAGAGGACACAGATGGAAACGAGAAAGGCTCAGTAATGTTCTTGCTCAAGGTCACACTCACTGCTGTGTTAAAGATGACTGCAGATTCTAGTGTTTGTTTCTCTTCCCCTTGAATTTAAACAACGGGATGCAACAGAAGGGAAGGTTAAGTCTTAAGAAGGCCTGGGGGCTCCCACCTTTGTGCCTCGGGGAGCACTGAGCTATAGCGTAGGAAGCCTGGTTGTCCAGCTGGAGAGAGCATAGGAAGAAGGGATGTCCCGAGGTCCACGGAGCACACGAGGGCCGGCCATCCCAGCGTCCAGATCAGTCCTCCAGGTGACTGCAGCCCCAGCCACGATCGACTGCAACTCTGAGACCAGCAAAAGAACCGCCAGGCTGAGCCCAGCCGGCCTACACGCTAGGACAGAGAGTACAGTGGTTGTTTTGAGCCACTATGCTTTGGGGTAGTTTATAGCAACAGGTTGGTGCTGTTGTTATGCCCATTTTTCAGAGAAAGAAATAGATGAAGAGCCATCAAGTTTACACGATTTACTTGTCCAAGGTCAAGGAGCATGGCAGCTGAAGGCAGGGCCCACCTCTGTGCAGCTCAGCACTTGGAGAGAATGAGTTACTGCAGGAGTAAACGGCCAGAGACGGAGGGCATCAGGTTCTCTCGGACTGGGTGTGCGGACACAGCCTCCCATCGGCTATACTCTGAGAGTCCAGGACAGAGGGTCACCCGGGGCGGGGGCCAAAGGCAGGACTCTGGACACCACCCTCAACCTCCGACCCCCCTTCATACACACACTCATTGATCTGTGCATTGATCTGATTTCTCTATACAACTGCCACAGAAGCTTTTCTTTGAAAAATGCATTCCGGTTTAAACACCACTGGAGCAGCTCGTCTCGAAGGCCCCTTCTAGCCCTGACATTCCAGGATCCCATGGCTGAAGGACGGGGGAGAATGGATGGGTGGGCAGTCAGACTGCCGTGGTTCCGTCTGTGGGTGAGGGTGTGCCGGTACCCGGAGAGGGAGGGGGTCCCCAAAGCACTGAGCGACTCAGACCACGGGGCAGTTCTGGGGCTGGGCAAGCAAGACAGGGAGGAAGGTGCTGGAGACATCTGCAGGGGGCGGAGGGGAGGCCTGGATGGGCCGGAGCTGGGGCGGCAGCCGGGCGCCCGGGGACACAGCATGGCATCCGGGGTAGAACATGAACTCCTACTCAAGCTCTTTACCGCACACGGACCTTGGACACGGTTTTTAGCCACTCTGAGCCTCGACTTTCTCATCCATAAAACGGGAAGTATGCGGTACCCATCGCATAGGGCCGACGTGGGGCGGAGGGTGGTTAGTGCCCATCAGCGCTGGGCACTCAGGGAGCGCCCAACACGTGGTCGCTGTGGCTTCCTTGCAGGGTACCCAGAGTGACCCGCATTCGCGGGAGCCCCGGAGGCATAGCTGACCTCGGGGGGCCCAGGTAGAGGTGCACAGGGAATGTGTGTGTGGGGTGGGAGGTGGGAGAGGAAGGCTGGAGCTGAGGCTGGTGGGGCAACAGCTGAGGCCGGTGTCAAGCCGAGAGAGCAGGGACACGTCGCAGGTACCGGACCCCGCCAGGCAGGCCAGGAGCAGGGACACGTCGCAGGTACCCGGACCCCGCCAGGCAGGCCAGGAGCAGGGACACGTCGCAGGTACTGGACCCCGCCAGGCAGGCCAGGAGCAGGGGCCAGGCAGGCCAGGAGCAGGGACACGTCGCAGGTACCCGGACCCCACCAGGCAGGCCAGGAGCAGGGGCCAGGCAGGCCAGGAGCAGGGGCACGTCGCAGGTACCCGGACCCCGCCAGGCAGGCCAGGAGCAGGGGCCAGGCAGGCCAGGAGCAGGGGCACGTCGCAGGTACCCGGACCCCGCCAGGCAGGCCAGGAGCAGGGGCCAGGCAGGCCAGGAGCAGGGGCCAGGCAGGCCAGGAGCAGGGACACGTCGCAGGTACCCGGACCCCGCCAGGCAGGCCAGGAGCAGGGGCCAGGCAGGCCAGGAGCAGGGGCCAGGCAGGCCAGGAGCAGGGGCCAGGAGTACAGAGCAGAAGGCTGCAGAGCACACGGTGTTGGGGTCAGGACAGGGCTGCCGAGCTAGCCGGATGTTAATGAGAGCACACGGGGGAGTGAGCCCCTTGAAGAGGCTGGAGAAGAATCTGGAAGGCTCAGATGCCATCCCACCCTAAGATCTACCCTTTGGCTTGAGGCAGTCCCCTGTGTAAAGCAAATAGACTCTAGTAAGGGTCTGCCACCTCATGAGAGTGAGGTCAGGCCCCCAAGTGACACAGGACAGGTCAAAGAGGCAGCGTTCTTAGTGGCCACGCGCACAGACTCTGGAGCCAGGCAAATGGAGTATGGGATCCTGATTCTGCTATTAGCTAGTTGCATGACCTTGGGCAAGTTATTTAACCTCGCTGCGCGAAGTGCCATGGCAGCCATCACAGCTCCTGATCTCGCGGTACCTGCAGTCTAGCTGGACAGACAGATGCTCAGAAACTGTTCGCTGCATAGAGGTGGCAGGTGACACACCCAGCCACAAGGGAGGGTCAGTGACTTGAGCAGGAGCTAAGTGGGACGTCAGTTTGTGTCCTTGGAGAGGTCTCGACGAACCACGAAACGCCCCCAGGTTTGGAGAGATTAAGGGAAAGGCATTCAGGGAGAGAAAACCCTGGAGACAGAAATGCAAATGGTCTGCCTCCCCCCGCCCCAGGAGGTGGTGGACTCATAGGGTCGGCTTCACCCTGGAGGGGCCCTCGGCCACAAGCACCTTGAATGGAGACAGAGAGCTGTGATGCTCCCGGCTACCTCCGTGCCCACTGGGCCGAGGCAGGAGTGAGAGGCACGAAGAGGAGTCCAGGGGACTCACGGGTGTCTCGGTGGAGGCTGCGTCCATGCCGATAGCCCCTGCCAGCTGCCCCAGCCTCCCTGGGTCCCGAGGGTCAGGCCATTTACAGGGGGAGATTTACCCTGGGCAGGTGTGCTCCAAGGCGGTATATTATCCAGGATTATGAACTGTAACAGGATAATCTCGCTAATGTAATTCAAGCTCTCGACATGGCTTATGGCTCCTTAATGTACCTCAGACTGAAGAATTACAAGAACATTCTCCCCCAAGCTCCCCATGTGCCCTCCCTCCCTTCTCTGTCAACCCCTAAATGATTTAGGCAATTGCCTGAAGCCAGAGCTTGGCATTTAGTCATAATTCAGTGCAGTCCAGTAAACATGATGGGCAAGGAGCTTCCCTGCCGGACTGTGGCTCCCTTTCCTCCTCCACCCGGATCCACCCGGATCCACCCCCGAGGACTCTCTGGACGCAGGACAATCCCAGAACCTCAGGACCCACCCGGAGGAACCACGTGGTACCTGACTTAAGCTGCCAGGTGTGGGTTTGGGGTCCTCAGTCCTCCAGCCTGGTGCTCCCCGGGGCTTCTCACCCTCCAGGTGGAAAAGAGAACCCCAGAGCCACAGAATAAGGTGGGAGCCAGGGGTCGCAGGAATGTTCTGGTCCTGTGAATCAGCCCCTCAGGGAAACATTCAAATTTCCTGTCAGCCGCACCCCTGAATCCTTTACCAAGTTTCCCTTTCTTCAGTTTTGGCCCTTCTTAAAAAAAATAACAACCTTCCCCAGAGAGCTGTGGCCCTTACAATGGGAAATCACTCGTCTAATCCAATCCCTTTCACTGTGCAGCGATGATCTTGGAGCTGAGATGCGGCTTTCCCAGTAATAGGTTAGTTTATTGAGCACTTACCATATGCCAGGCATTTTCCTAAGAACTTCACACGGTTCATTCATTTAATGCTTCCAACAATCTTTGAATGAGTGCTACTATTCCCCATTTTACCGATAAGAAAACTGAAACTCAGCCTGACCTGCGGTGGCGCAGTGGATAAAGTGTTGACCTGGAACGCCGAGGTCACCGGTTCGAAACCCTGAGCTTGCCTGGTCAAGGCACATATGGGAGTTGATGCTTCCTGCTCCTCCTCCCCTTCTCTCTCCCTCTCTCTCTCTCTTCCATATCTAAAATGAATAAATACAGTCTTTAAAAAAAATTTTTTTTTTAAGAAAACAGGCTCAGAGAGGTGAAAGTCAAAGCCACACATCTATGAAGCGGGGAAGCAGGGATGTGAGCCCAGCAGCTTGGCTCCACACTGTGCAGGGTCGTACAGGGCTTGAACCCGGAACGCCGTGTGCTCCACTCCTGCTCCCAGAGTTTCCTCCATCTACTAAGTACCCTGCTCGTACAGCAACAGGCCAGAGGCAACAGGGTTCCGGACCACATCGGAACGTTTGCACAGAGGCCCACGTGCCCACCTTTGCTTTGCAATTGCCGGAGTGAGCCTAGACCCAGGCCCCACTCAGCCAGTAGGTGTGAGGGGGGTATCTGTAAGCCCCTCTTCCTCAGCTGAATTCTTTGTGGCCATCTCCCACCTCACCCCTTACCATAACACGGAGCCAAGGCCTCCAGGCTGCCAGGAGCCAAGGAAGGCAGGAGAAATCTCCCCTGCTGTGGGAGGGGGCCGCAGGTTGGGAAGAATTCCTCCTAAAATCAGCTCCCTGAAAACAAGTCAGTCTCACGGACACATAGTGGCATCTATCAGTGTCTTCTGTATACACAGCCTTGGTCCTTCTCTGATGTTCCTCTTGACCTTAGCAAGTTGCTTGGTCCTTTGGTGACTCACTGTTCTTATCTCTAAAGTGGGTTAATAATAGCAGCAAGGATTAAATTAGAAACTGCAACACACACACACACACACACACCTCTGGCTGAGTGGGACATTTAGTTGTGATTTTGACGTGCCCCATCCTCAGCCCGGTACCCACGCCCCGCTAAAGGGAGGACATCCCAGTGAGTTGTCCAACTCTGACCTCTGGGACCAGAATAGATCAGCTCTGAGGTTATACCAGCCCTCGGAATGCGGAGCCTTTGGCATTGGGAACCTTTGTCCTGGGAGAGGCCGCCACACAGTCAGAGGCCCTCGGGGATGCTGCCAGATGTAGTGGGAGCTTGCAGTCTATACTGTTTGTTCACTGAGTCATATAAACACATAGGATCCTTGGCGTCATGCAGTGTATGCGTACCTGAGTCGTGGTCCTGCCTCTTAACTTCCTTCACGGAACCCCAGTTTCTTCATCTGTAGAATGGGACGCGGGCGGGAGTCCGAGGTACCCTCCCCTCTAACGTTCTATTTTAGGATTTGCGTGCTTGGCAGGTTTGCCCTGTTCCTTTCCCAGGTCTTCAGGTTCTTCCTCTTCTGGCCTCTTCCTGCTCCCTTTTTGGGGCTAACCCCACCCCATCTCTTCTTGGTCAGAGACCTGTTATTCCAGAGTACGCCACAAGGGGGAGTCTTCATTTGGACGTCTGGGGTCAGGAAGAAAGCCAACACAAGTGTAAGGCTATGCAGGGAGTTAGCCAGTCCCAAGGGACCCCAAGGTCCAATTAAAGTAGAACGTTGGGCAGGGGGCTAGGCTAGGGTCTCTAAGCTACAAAGCCCATACTCTAAGCTCTCGAAACATTGAGACCTTGCTTTATGTTATTTCTTGTCACTCTGCCAGGCACTTTTAAGTGCATATAGTGAGATTATTTCAGTTGTCCCTCAATCTAATCCATGAATCATGCAGGGCAGATAGGAACAAGGAAATGAAGGAATGAATTAGTCACTTTCTTTCCAGGGCCCTACTTTCCTTCTACAGTTTAGGAGAACTGAGGCTCAGAGAGGTTCCAGGCTCACCTAGGGTCACACAGCTAACCAGAACCTCGGCTGTTAATGGCCCAAGTCTCCTGACCACTGGCCCCAGGCTCATTCTGCATTCCCTTACATCCCCTGGGGACTTATTCCACCCAGGCTGGGCACAGAAGGGACCTGCAGGGATGCTTCCCGAGTGAATGAGGGGTTGCTTTTTAGAACGCAACCTCCGTGGGGTAAGCCTTCTGGGCCTCTCACTGGTCCGGTCGGTCACTCGGCACAGCCACAGAGCGAGCTGACAGCTCGGTTCAGCTCTCTAGTCCCACATTCCCCTTCCAGAGTCACACTGTTCACCCCTTACCAAATCAATGCCTGAGCGGAAGTCCTGGCACTGTGCTCCCCCAGAGCCCGGCCCTCCTTCCTGTATCTTTTGAGTCTGGCTCAGGTATGTCACCTCCTCCAGAAGACCTCCTTTGACATACCCCCCCACGGTAGGAAAAGTTGGGATCACGCTCCTGGCTGTTCCCAAATAAGTTGCCTGGTTATAACGCATGAATCATCGTTTTAAATGTATTAGATACTAGTCTGAGCTTCTCCAGAGTGGGAACTGGATCTCATTCACCTTGGACTCCCAGTCCTTGGAATCTCTGGTCAGCTGGCCCTGGCCGGGTGGCTCAGTGGAGAGAGTGTTGGCCTGGTGCACCAAGGTCTCCCACTCCATCTCTGCTCAGGACACATACAGGAAACAACCAATGAGTGTGCAACTAAATGGAACAACCAAGTGGAGCAACAAGTTAATGCTTCTCTCTCTTCCCCTCCTCCCCTCTCTTCTTCCCCTTCCTCTCTCTCTCTCTCTCACTCACACACACAAACACACAAATCAATGGGGAAAAAAAATCTGATCAGCCTCCAAAGATGCATCTCGGTTTCTCCCCTCTACAGCACTAGGAGCCTCTGTGCCTCTGCCCTGGGGGCCTTTGTGTAAGGACATTTGAAGCATATGCAGCCTGAACAAATAAATGATTGACCAGCGACTCGCTCCCCTCTTAGCTCTCCTGGTCCCTCAAGTATCAGGAGAGGTGACAATGCCGTATTTCTGGAGAGCCTTCAGAACCCTCCGTAGCCCACCTCCAACCCTCTGGGCCACCGGCTCTCCGGGGCTCATGTGGATATTTTAGATAGTGGACATCCGCCCAGCTCTGCTTCTCCAGGTGACCAAAGGCCTCTGGCCAGAGGAGAGAGTGGGTCCATGGGACTGCAAGGAAGGGGCAGCTCCTTCAGGGGACGAGGGGGCTCCTCTTCCATCCCCTCCTACGGACCAGCTTCTCCTAGCAAGCCTAGCCTCAGGCCTCCCCTCCCGGCCCCTCCCCAGCCCACCAGATGAGCTATAGAAGGCCTAGAACAGGATATCTCACAGGTGAGGTTTGAGAGGAGCCATGGGCCTCTCAGCATGGAGGGGGACTTTCACTGGATCCAACTCACTTGTACAAGTGAGGAAAGTAGGGCCCTGCAAATAAAGTGACTAATTCATTCCTTCATTTCCTTGTTCATTCAACAAATATTTACGGAGCACCTACTGTGTAGGAAGCCCTGTTCTAAGGCTGAGACTTTTTTAATTTTTTAAAGAGATTTTATTTATTCATTTTAGAGAAGGAAGAGAGAGAGAAAGAGAGAGAGACAGAAGTGGGAGAAGAGCAGGAAGCATCAAGTCCCATATGTGCCTTGGCCAGGCAAGCCCAGGGGTTCAAAGCAGCGACCTCTGGGTTCCAGGCTGACGCTTTATCCACTGCGCCGCCACAGGTCAGGCAGGTTGAGACTTTTTTTTTAAAAGCCATTGTTGTCCTAGCATCTACAATCTAGTGGGAGGAGATAGGCAAACAAATCAGCGGGTAAATATGCAGCACGTTAGATGGCAATGCATGCTCTACTGAGAAAAGTAAAGCCAAGGACAGGAGATGAGAAGCCCTCGGGTCCTGAGGGGGCAGAGGTTAGAGAAAGCCTCAGCAAAGTGAGAGAAGTGGTGTAGGAACTGAGGAAAGAGTATTCCAGGCAGAGGGAATGGTAACAAGTGCAAAGGCCTGCAGGGGAAGTGTGCTGCTCTGCCTGCGGAAAAGCGAGGGGCCCAGTGTGACTGGTGTAGAGCGAGGGGAGGGGAGGGGAGAGAAGGCCCGGAGGCGGTCAAACCATCCAGCTTCTCGTAAGGACCTTTCTCTCTGAGTGAGATATGCAGCCATTAGGAGAGTTTGAGGGACATGATCTGACTTTTGTTTAAAAAGATAACCCTGGCAGCTCTGTTGAGGACAGATCAGGGGAGACAGGGAGACAAAGGGATCCATTCCCAGCGAGAGAAGGCGGCGGTTTGGGGCAGTGGGGAGACTCGGGGGAAGAGTAGCAGGTTCTAGAGAGATTTTGAAGGTAAACAAGACTTGCTAAGGCATTTGAATGAAAAATGACAGGAAAAGAGGAAAGTCTGAGAATAACTCCAAGAGTTTCCTCCGAAGCAGCCAGAAAGATGAAGTTGCCCCTTTCCGAGACGGAGAAGCCTGAAGATCTGGGGGAAGGATCAGAATTCCAAAGTCGGACATGTGGAGTGATGTGCCTGCTAGACAGTCAGGTGAAAATAGGAAACAGGATTTACAGGTCTGCGGCTCAGGAGGGAGGTTACGATAGAGCTAAGCGAACAAAAACAAGATCTCAATTCTCCCGACTCCCGGTAGAGCTCCTTCCAAAGGACAGAGAGGAGGACTCTCCTGTGGGCTGGAGAAGTTCAATACCTGCGCTCAAAACCTAGGGCGCACGTAGAGGAAATACGGTAACCCTGCGCGCACGCCCCCAGCCCCAGCCCGCCCAGCGCCCGGGTAAGGGGGGGTCTAGGGGTTGGGGCCGAGCCTGCACCCCGCCGGCTACCGCGGGGGAACTCGGGCGAGGCCCGAACGAGCCAGGGCTCGGCACGCACCAGGGGCGGAGCGGGGGCCGCCGGCTCCGGGGCGGATCCTCTCAGAGGTCTGGGTTTCTTCTCTCGGCAACCGTCTTGACTCGTTTCCTTGGGCCACCGTCAGATATTTATTTAACCTCGCAGTTCAGCCTCCCAGGGGCCGGCGGAGAGGGATGGAGGCAGGGCGGGGGGGGGAAGGCTGGTGGAGATGGGGAGCGAAAAGGGAAACCTTGCCTTCCCTCTGCACAGGTCGTGGCTGTCTCGCTCACTCGTGGGGTCCCACCCAGGTCCCACCCGACCTTGGGGGTCAGCTAGCCTCCGGGATGCCAAGAGAATCCAGAAATCACGCTGGTCTACTCCCAATGATTTAGGACCGAGGAAACCAGGGGAGGAGTAACTTGTCCAAGGGCCTAGATGGAGTCAAGGCGATGCCAGGCTGCCAGTCTCTGGGGTCCCCCGTTCCTTGTCCATCAAAGGAACACCCGAGACCCCGTGGTGTTAGACTTGATTTCTGTAGGAAGCCCCAACGTTTACCAGCCTTGCGACTTCGAGCTACACTGAGCTACACTTCACCTCTCCGAGCCTCCGTCTCTTGGATACCCCGCCTTCCTTGTCTTGTTGAGGCACACATAAATTTTTTTAAAATGCCAGCTGCCAATTGCCGAGCCTCGGTGAGCCTGGCACTGCCCTGGGCGCCGGCATAGGGCCTACTGTTCTCCCGGCTCTCACAGCCGCCGCGTGTCTAGCCAGGGAGGACGAGGGGCGAGAGGGAGGGCCGAGGGGATGCCAGAACACCAGCTCCCAGGCCAGAAAGGAGCCCCCAAACCCCCAAGTCTCGGCCCCCGCCACTGGCCCAGAGGTCAGCGCTGGGGACGGCGGGGAAGGGAAGCGGGGAGGCCGCGGGAGCGGAAGTCCCTGGTAGAAGGCCCCACTTTCCCTCCCCCCCAGGCCGGCCCCGGGGCAGGTGAAGAGGGGACCGGGCTCCGCTCCAGGTGGCGGGGCAGCGACGGGGGTGGGGAGAGGCAACAATAGCACTTTTATTTGGGACTGTTTGGTTCAGAGCGGGTGGGCGGAGAAGGAGGAGGCCGACGGGGCTACGGGGGAGGAGGGTGGTCAGCGGCATCTGGCTGCACACCTGCTCCTGCTTAACCCTGTGCGCGCTGGCGCTGCGCCGCGGCCGCGGCCGGGCGGGGGAGGCGGGCGGGCGCCGAGGCCCAGACCCGAGCGGGGCGGGGGCGGCTGCCAGGGTGGCCAGCTGTGTCTCGGACACGCGGGAATGAGGACCCTTGGCGGGACGGTGGGAATGTCCCGCGCCCTTGGCCGTGCTCCCCCGACCTGCAGGGGCCTCTTGGGCGCAGCCCGCGTCCCGGGAGACGGCCTCCAGCGCGCCAGCGCGTCTCGGGCGGGAGAGGGAAGGCGAGGGGTGGCTCCAGGGCCTCGGCGCGGATTCCCCGCCGCCCTCGGGCCGTTCCGGGAAGCCGGCCTTCCGGAGGCGGCGCGGCGGCCGCAGCCGTGCCAAGGGCGCGGGGCGCGGGCCAGGCCCAGCGGGCGGCCGCCGGGCGGGGAGCTCGGCTGGGCGCGCCCTCTGGCGCTAAACGCTTCCAGGCCCGGCGCTGCAGGTGAGCGCGGGCGCCCGGCGCTCCCCACCCCGGCCCGGCCGGCCTCGCCGACGCTCCCTGCCGGCCGGGCGCCACGGGGCCCTCGCGCCGCCGCTGCACCTGCCCGCGCCGGGACCCCTGCCCGCCCGCCCGCTGTCCCCTCGCCGCAGCTCCCGGCCCGGGGCTGGCGCGCTCGCCCGCCGCACAATCGGAGCTTGTTTGTGGGCGGAGGAGCCGCGCCTGGTGCGGCGGCCCCGCGCCAGCCCACTGATCCCGTAAAATATTATTTGTGTTTAAAAATTCCAGTAATTGGCTATGCAGCCGCTTTTTCCGAGCCCGGTGCCAAACGCAGTAAAATCGTAGTCCGCTGAGGTTATTTTCATCATGCAAATTCCCATTTCTGTAAATAGGGGTAGAGCCCCCTGGAAAAGGCCGGGCTGGGATCAGAGGGAAAGCAGGGGATGTGTCCTCGGAGTCCAGGAGCCGGTCAAGCGGGGGCTCCATTCCCGGAGTGACCTGGGACGCTGAGGAGGGTGATTCGGATAATCCTCCCAGTCGTTTCAACTTGACGACCGACCGGTGTCTGGGCTCTACTGGGCAAAATCTCTGGTCTCTTTAACTCTCCCTTCCCTTTTCTCTTCTTAAAAACTTACATCAGCAAATCACAGAATTGTATTTCTTGTCTCTTTATTTAAAAAAAAAAAATCTCAGAAGCAAACTGATACTCAAAGCAAAGAGGGAAAGGGACTTGTCCAAGGTCACGCAGCAAGACTGGGCTCCAGCCCAGGCCGGCAGGGCTTGGAAGAGGAGGAGGCGGCTGGTGAAGGTGCCCCAGGGTAGCGGGCACAGAGAGCCCAGGGCCTGTTTCTGGGACACGGCCCCGAGGGCACAATAACAGGGAAGACTTGTCCCTCTCCAAACATCCACACTTCCTGTCCCCAGGAGCTGGGAGCCGCCTGGAGAGAGGAGGAGGAGGAGGAGGAAGTCCCTGCCAGGGCCTTGGAAACCCTGAGTAATGGGCAGGGAGCCTCTGCCCTGCCCCACCCAGTGGTGGCCGCTGTCTGCAGCAGAGAGCAAAACCACATGAGTGGGAGGAGTGGACTTGTTAAACAGAGGCGGAAAGGGAGCCCAGATTCTGAAGCTGAAGAAGTTGGGGCTCAGAAAAGAGCAGGTCATGGCGTATCATTTGTAATATAATATTGTATTTATATATATATATATATATATAAATATATATATCTCATTACTTCATTTTATTGAGCACTTACTGTGTGCCAGGCACAGCTTCACATTGCGTCTCATTTAATCCCCACACCAAACTTAGGAGGTGGGTACTCATACCCATTTTCCAGATAAAGACTCTGAGGCCCCAGGAGATTGAGTCCCTGGCCCAACGTAAAACCCTTTCTCTGGGGATTTCTGTAAAGAAAAGACCTCAAGGTTCCCTTCTTTTCTGTACCAACTCCATGTTTCCATACCAGCCCAGCCTCTTCCTGCCTCCCTTCATTCCTCCTTGCAAGCTTCCCCCTGCAGATGACCCCTCCTTACTCTGGATCTGGGTGTTCCTCCTGCCTCCCATTCTCAATCTTCCCCTCCCCTTCCCTTCTTCAAACTGTAGGCTACCCTCCCCCCACCCCCAGGCTGAGGATGATCTCTCTGCAGAGGTCAATCCTAGTGATGCTGCACTTAAACCACTGACTGGGGGCAAGCAGGTTATATAGCTCTTTGCATTAAAACAACAACAAAACTTATTTCTCTATAAAAGTGGTTGTGTGCTTAGCAGTGTCTCTCCCAGAAACAGGAGTCCAGGTTGCATTCCTCCTGGTGCAGGACTATTTTACAGCAGAGTGGGCTCCAGGAGGCACTGAGCTTCCTGTCACTACAGAAGTCTCAGCACAGACTGGAGGTCCCCTGTGGGGAACAAAGAATTGTGGTACCAAACAAATTCCTGGGTCCCCTTTGGCTTACTTGCTCCGAAATCAATTCCAACCCCAGGATTCCAGCTGCATTACTGTACAAATACAGGCCCGACTTGTGATCAAAATTGAATTCAGAGGTAGTGTGTAAGTTTCTTGTCAGTCTCTGAAAAGAAATACCATCAAGGTGGCTGATATCAAGGCGAGAAGGAGAAAGGAGGCTCAGGGGACCAGAGGGGCGGACAGCTCTCTGGGATGGGGAGGGATGCATCGTGATGGCGTTGAGAAAGGACAGGGAAACAGGGAGCACAGCGGTGGATTCTGTGGGTACCTGCAGCATGGGGGCATGAGAATGGGGTCCCAAGGGCCTAGCAGGGGTCTCTGAAGGTCTCGCCTGACCTAGAGCTCGTCTAGGCCTTCTGAATTTCCTTTCTCAGGTCTTTCCGCTCCGGTGAGGCCTTGAGTGTGTCAAGATCAGGTGAAGAGCTCTCCTCCTCCCAGCATTGTGTGGCCGGGACATGGGCTTGGGACCCGTGAGGAGATGCGTGAAGGATGTCTTTCCCTGCCCATACCTCTGTCTAACTCTAGGTCCCAACATCCTCCTGCCCAGAACCATCACCAAATTAAGAAGCAGGGCAACTGCTTCATCCATTAGGGAAAAAGAGAGCTCCCCAAATGTGCTGAGGACTCTATCTGTGAGGCCATCTGGGACACAGAACATCGGGAAATTGGGGTGCAGGGCATCTCCAGAGATCCCACCTAGGCCAGGCTTGATAAGACCGCCATGGCTTCTTGGGGTGTATGAGCCATGATGATGCCACAGTGGGATTTGGAGGCCTAGCCGACACTTCAAGCTCACTTCTTTTTGGACCTTGAAGGCCTGAGACAGGGGTACCTTTCCATCATGGTCCCCTCCCCCCCCCTTCCCCACCCCAGGGTGGGTTCCATAGCCTTTCATCCATTTGGCAAGTGAGTTTAAAGATCCTTGTCAGGGACAGGCATGATCCAGATCACAAGTCCTAATCTAAAAGGAAACACCAGTTAGAAAGAAAGATATATGTAAAAAGAAGAAAGGAACCATTATGTTACAATAGGGATTTCAATGTGTACCTTAAAGCCAGGTACAAACGACATGGTCGAGCATGAGAGAGGATCGAGGTGCTTTGGGGTGAAGGACTGTGAGACTTTGAGCAGGTTTTGCATGGCTGGTAGAATTTGTATCAGGCTGAGAGGGGCCTAGCAAAGTATGCTGGGTGATGGGAACAGCACTCAAACAGCCTGGAATAAGCAAGCCTAGAGAAGGCACCTGGGATAAGGGAGTCAGCTAGAAGATAGAGTAGGAGATAGGGGGTTCCTAACTCCTCCCCCAACCATAGGATTTGCCCTCAATCCTGACGGTTCTCCACTTCCTCTCTTACTGCTAGCTATTTTTTTTTTTTTTTTGAGAGAGAGAGAGAGACAGTCAGACAAGACAGACAGGAAGGGAGAGATGAGAAGCATCAACTCGTAGTTGCAGCACTTGTAACTGTTCATTGATTGCTTCTCATATGTGCCTTGACTAGGGGGCTCCAGTCGAGCCAGTGACCCCATGTTCAAGCCAGCAACTTTGGGCTCAAACCAACAACCATGGGGTCATGTCGATGATCCCACACTCAAGCCAACAACCCTCAGCTCAAGCTGTTGAGCCTGCACTCAAGCCAGCGACCTTGGGGTTTCAAACATGAGATATTAGCATCCCAGGTCAACACTCTATCCACTGTGTAAGTCCCAGGTCAACACTCTATCCACTGTGTAAGTCCCAGGTCAACACTCTATCCACCAGTAAGGCTCACTTTTATTTATTTTTTTTAATGAAGGTGAACTCCATGCCTAACTGGGTGTGAGATCCCACCCGTGGAAGACGTTTGTGGTAGAGAGGAAGAGGAAGAACGTGTGTTTGGCAGGGCACCACCATCCTTGCCTTCTGCCTTGTTCGCTGTGTGTCTCCATCTCTGACTTCTGCCCGGGTCTTTGGTCTCCTCACTGCTTGGTCTCTCTGTCTCTGTCCTCCTCAGGGTCCCTCTGCTGCTGCCTCCTGGTGCTCATCTCTTCCCAGCGCCTCTTCCCTCCATCTCTAGCCCCACCTCAGTCTGCCTCTGCTTCCCCCTCGACACAGGAGCAAGACGGTCCTCCGAGTGCCGGCCAGGTGGCAGTGTGGGAGCCGAGTGCCGGCCAGGTGGCAGGGTGGGAGCCGATGGCTTGGCCCAGGCCCTCCAGGGAGCGGCCCTGTGCTGGGAAGATGCGTGTTTCTCCCTGACCCCCACCTCCCTGGGCCCTGCTTCTCTGGGTGCCACCTGAGGACACAGGTGAGGCTCCCTCCCCTGCCCACCCCAGTGTCCCACTTGATCCCTCAAACCCTTCCTCCTTGTCATCCAAGGAAGAGCCCTCTTACTCTTTGGGGTACTGGTCCCAGTGGAGCCTTAGTCAGCATCCCACATGATGACCCTCAGTATAGATCTAGCCCCCTAAAACCAGACCATGGTCCTTCCCTGAGCCTCTCACACCTCTCAGGTCTTCGACAGCTGGCCCAACACCATTTTGGTCTCTGATTAGTATCAAAACCCCCACCAAGAACTCAGCTCTCAAAGGTCAGCATGCAGTCTCCAGGTGCACGTGACACCGCCTTACCCCACTTTCCTTCAAATACGTATTTTTGTTAGGTTAACCATAGTCTGCCTCTTTCCTCTGTCCCACAAGAGAGAGGAAAGACACAGCCCCAGGAGTTTCAGGAGCATTATTTCATCTTCCCAGTAGCCCTGGAAGGTTGGAAGTATAGCAGATTTTGTAGACGAGACTGAGGTTCAGAGAGGTTGTTACTTGCGGAAGTGAGAGTGAAGATCTAATCTCAGATCCGAGTCTGAAGCCCTTGTCCCTTCTCTGAGCCACGCAGTGGCATCCTGAAGGCAGATCAATGACAGTGCAATGAGCAAGAGACAGGGAACTTGCAAGACCTTAAACTTTATCATCTGGAGCCCGTTTTAATCTGTCAGGTTTCCTTTGAAGACATAGGGCCAACTGCCCCCAAGGTCCCACCCTGGAACCTCATGTCCCCCATATGTTACATAGGCCAAGACAAGTAAACATTACACACGTGCACGCACACACACACACACAGACACAGACACTTCTCCTGCCCAAGAGACATACTATGCAAATTTTTCTCCCTTAATCTCCTCCTCCCAAACCCAGTCCATAACCAATTGCAATATGTGGACCTAATTTGAATCCTGATTTACATAAGCTAAAAGAAAGGTGAGCATTTGAACACAGACAGTATTTGTTAGATATATTACAGACTTAATTTTGAAGATAACAGACTTTTTTTTTTTGACAGAGACAGAATCAGAGGGAGGGACTGATAGGGACAGACAGGAAGGGAGAGAGATGAGAAGCATCAATTCTTCATTGCGGCACCTTAGTTGTTCATTGATTGCTTTCTCATATGTGCCTTGAAGGGGGGGGGGGCTACAGCAGACCGAATGACCCCTTGCTCAAGCCGAATGACCTTGGGCTCAAGCTGGTGAGCCTGCCCTCAAGCGGTACATTATTGACTGCTTGACTGATACATTATTAACTAAAACCCATAGTTTATTCAAACGTCCTTAGTTGTTACTTACTATTCTTTTTCTGTGTCAGCCGAATACCACACTACATGTCGTTGTCCTGTCCCCTTAGGCTCCTTTTGGCTGTGGCAGTGCCTTAGACTTCCCTTATTTTCAATGACCTTGACACTTTTGAGAACTACTGGTCAGGTATTCTGCGGCATGTCTCTCTATTGAAATTTGATGTTTTTCTCATAATTAGACTAGGGTTAAGGGCTTGGGGGAGGTAGCTCACAGAGGTAAGTGCCATGTTTATTACATCATATAAAGGTTGCCTACTATCAATGTGATTTGTGACCGCGGACGTTGACCTCGCTCACCAGGTTGATGTGATGTTTGTGAAGTTCTCCACTGTAAGTGACTCTCCCCCTCTTCTTTCCATACTGTACTGTTTGGAAGAAAGGCATTCTTTCCATACTGTACTGTTTGGAAGAAAGGCACTGTGGCCAGCCCCCACCTAAGGGATGGGAACTTCTACTGCACCCTCTTAAGGACAGAGTGTCTACATAAATTATTTGGCATTCTTCTGCATGGGAGATTTCTTTCTCCTCCCCCATTTATTTATTTAGTCAATTATTTATTTTCAGCATGGACTTGGGGATATTTACTTTATAATTTGGGTAATAATCCAATACTGCTATATTTATTTTCTTGCTCAAATTGTTCCAAATTTGGCCACTGGGAACTGTTTCATTTGGCTCCTGTGTCCCTTTGACATACCCCCATCAATGGGAGGTTTTTGTTTTCGCTTTCTGTTTTGCTTTGTTTAAGTACTTGAGTAGTTTCTGGCACTATGGATACTCCAAGTCCAACTTGTTTGTTTCTTACCCCTGGTCCTAGAATCAGCCATTTCTCCAAGGAGCCCTGGTAGTTTGCTGCAGAATGATACTGGGAACCCGGATCTGGGTGCTAGGATGCTGTGGTTATGTCCTGCCCTCCAAACCTGTCTCTTTCTCTCCACCTCCATTTCTGTCTGCTCCGACTCTATCTACCACTGTCTTCACCTTTTTGACGTCTCTCTATCTTCAGCTTTCTGCCCTATTTTGTCCTGTTTCTGCCCCTATGACCTTCTCTCTCCCTCCAGCTTGACTGCCCCGGGGTAGGGGTGGGGGTGAAGGTGGAGGGGGCCTTCTTCCTGACCTGAGCAGGAGGCGCTACATCAGGGCAGAGCCCCAGCAGGAAACCAGATTCACCCCTAGTTAAAGACTTCATTTTAATTTTTTACATGATAATGGCATTGAGGTTATTTTTAAAAGAGTCCTCATCTTTTTTAGATACATATGAAATATTTACAGCTGGAATGATATGTCTGCAATTTGCTTCAAAATAATATGGGGAGCGCTGGGCCAAGATTGGCCATGAGCGACTCGTTGTGGAAGGCTGGGTGCTGGGGCGCAGAGGCGCTCCTTATACTGTTCTGTCTGCATCAGTGGACAAGGCAGGCTTACAGTTGTTCATGTGGAAACAAATACAGTAATTATAAGATAATAATACAAGAATGAACTCTGTGTTTCACGTAGTCACAACCATAAACCCACTTTTGCCCCACCCCGTATGTCTGAAACATCTGGAATACAAATCTAAAGATAAAACGAAACTCAGTCCCAGTCACCTCCCCTTAGCAGCTGTTCTCCACGCCTCTCACGTGGCCTGGTCTCTGCTCCTCAGCCCCCTGGCCCTCCAGACCTGCCTGTGTCCTGAACCAGCGCTGCTCTGCAGGTGTCCCGGCCTCTGTTCACAGTCAGCATCTCTTTCGAGTGGTGCCCACTGCAGCATTGCCCATCCGGATGTGACCGCCACCAGGGAGGGAAGAGCTGCCCCCACCAGCCATGCCCGGCCAGCATGGCAGGCACCGTGCCAGGCATCTTCACAGGTGCGGCCTCAGGCTTCCTCGCCATGCAGTCCAAGGAAGTGGGCATTATTCTTACCCTGAGTTTACAGATGAGGAGACTGAGACTAAGAGAACAACAGAACATCCCTGAGCACGTGGCTTCCAACAGACAACGGTCTAAGGTGCCACGAGCTCTCCGTTCACCCTCTGCAGCCTTCTCTCCCTTCCTCCGCACCCCGAGGCTGACCCGTCCGGCTGTATCACTCCCCACTCCGTCCTCTGGCTTCCTGCTGGGTTTGGCCAGTGGAGGCCCAGCAGCAGGCTGAAGGATGAAAGAGAGAAATGGGGGTGCCGGTTTGCCCAGAGTTTTCCTGCCGTGCAGGTTTGGCTATGGCTGTGCTCCCCACCGCAGGCCCCGGTCCTGTGGGGCAGCCTTGCCTGCAGCTCTAGCCCTCGCTGGCTCAGGGAGTCCGGGCTCAGCGCTAACAGCGTCCCACTCAGAGCCTGGCACCTGCACCCCTCGGTGATCCTCTGCGTTAAATGCCTCCTGGAAGGTCCCCACTGATACAACTGGTTCCCCTGGAAGAAGGCTCCAGTTCAAGCCGATGGTCAGAAAAAGACGCCATGCTGGCCGCTGTATAGAGAAGAGACGCAGAAAAGTCCAGAGCCAAAGGCTGTAGGCAGAGCAAACTCTGGTTTGGGGCTGAGAGCTTTTAATTAAATGAATGTGCTTGGAGTTTTGTCTTCTTTCTAAATTGCTTCCCCCGGGTCCTTCTGTCACTGAACCTTCCGCTTCTAGTTCCCTTTGTCCCTCTCTCTAGCCCATCTCTCATCTCCACTGGCCCGAGTGTCTGCCCCGCCCATTGTCATTTCTACCTCTTGATGTCCGTCCTTTCCCTGGTGTCTTTCTTTACCTTTTTGACCTCTATTTGTTTCTAGCTTTCTGCCCTGTCTTGTTCTGTCTGTTTCTTCCCCTCTGCCCCCCCCCTTTTTCCTGTCTCTGTCTCTCCCCCTTGGGCTTCCTCTGCCCTGGGGTTTCTTCACAGCCTGAACAGAAGGCGCTACACCAGGCAGGGTCCCAGCAGGAGACCAGATGCACCCCTAGTGGCTGCAAATGAAGAGATGTTAAGAAAGGCATTTTCCCAGAGTTAAGAGGGGAAACTGGGAATGTTGGGGCACAGAGATTAGCAACACAGATGCCGTTGCCACCCCAGGTCTGAGCAGAAGTGCTGGGCACATCCCTGAAGGTCTGCAGCCTGGGGTGGGGGAGGGGCCGCCCTGCAGTCCTGGAGAGATGTGACCAGACCAGAGTCACGGGCCGGAGTGTCCCCTCCCACCCCCAACCCCCTGCGGGAGGGGAACCCTCCAGGAAGCCAGAGTTCTCAGCCTCCTGATACAGAGCAGAGCAGAGACGGGGAGAGAGCAAACTGCCTGGGCTTGAGGCAAACCGGCACACTGGGTGTCCTCCTCAGAGTCCTGGCTGAGCAAACCTTCGGTCATCAAGCTCCAGGGCAGACTCCTAATCGCCCCTGAAGCCCTGCAAAGCCAGCGTCCAGGAGCTGAGCTCACAGGTCTCAGCGCTGCTCTTCCCTGTCAGCACCATACATTTCCCAAAGCTGAAGTGCAAGGGCGCTCCGACCCTCTGTCCCCTCTGCTCCCGCATGGTCGCTGTTTTGCCAGCAGATCAGTTAGGATTAGGTTTTTGCCAGTGTCAGAAAACCCAAGAGAGCCTGACCAGGCGATGGCTCAGTGGACAGAGTGTCGGACTGGGACACGGAGGACCCAGGTTTGAAACCCCGAGGTCGCCAGCTTGAGCGTGGGCTCATCTGGTTTGAGCAAAGCTCACCAGCTTGAGCCCAAGGTCGCTGGCTTGAGCAAGGGGTCACTTGCTCTGCTGGAGCCTCCCGGTCAAGGCACATATGAGAAAGCAATCAGTGAACAACTAAGGTGTCGAAATGAAGAATTGATGTTTCTCATCTCTCTCCCTCCCTGTCTGTCCCTATCTATCCCTCTCTCTGACTCTCTCTGTTTCTGTCCAAAAAAGAGAAAAGAAAAAAGAAAAAGAAAATCCAAAAGAACAGTTGTTTATTAAAGATAAAATTTTATTTTTACTACACATGTAGAAATCCTATATATTATATTAATATAAGAAGCTCAGAGTCAGGTGGGTAGGTTCACAAAGTCATTAGAGGTCCAGGTTCCTTCTACTCTATTGCTCTGTCTTCCTTTAGTACATAGCTTCCACCTCAAGATCCAAAAAGGGCAGCTCAAGCTCCAGCCATCACACCTTCATTCCAGTAAGCAACAAAAAGAAACCTCAAAGAAGGGTTCTGCCCCTGAGCAAGATTTCCTGGAAGCCCCACCTACTCTCATTGACATATCAGAGGCCGGAACCCTGTCTCGTGGCCACGCCAAGATGCAGAGGAGACTGGGAAAAACAGTCTTAATTCTCGGTGAGAACATGTGCAACAAAAGAATTGATGATTTCATTACTAAGGGAGAGAAGGAGATAGCTATTGGGGTCAGCTGCTAGCAGTTCCTGCCCCAACTGGAATGGTTGGCGTTGCAGGATTTGGAGAATGCTGAGGAGGCAGGGAGGAGAGTGTGCATGTAGCAAAGTTTAAGGAAAAGAAAAACACAACTTGATCTCTCACTTTTTACTTTCATCCTTCACACAGTTCGTCTTCCCAACAGTGAGCTTTCTTTCCTGCTGCCCTACTTGTGGCCACAGCGCTCCATCCTCACTAATGCCAACCCCTTGATGTGTGGCCAAGATCTGCGGTCACTTTTCTGTCCTCAACTTCCCCCACTTCTCAGCGGCATTTTTTTTTTTTTTTTTTTTTTTTTTGGTATTTTTCTGAAGTGAGAAGCGGGGAGGTAAAGAGTCAGATTCCCACATGAGCTCAGCCAGGATCCAGCCGGCATGCCTACCCGGGGGTGATGCTCCGCCCATCTGGGCCGTTGCTCTGTTGCAAACGGAGCCATTCTAGCGCCTGAGGCAGAGGCCATGGAGCCGTCCTCAGCGCCCGGGCCAACTTTGCTCCAATGGAGCCTTGGCTGCAGGAGGGGAAGAGAGAGACAGAGAGGAAGGAGAGGGGGAGGGGTGGAGAAGCAGATGGGCGCTTCTCCTATGTGCCCTGGCCGGGAATCGAACCCGGGACTCCTGCAAGCCAAGCCGACGCTCTACCGCTGAGCCAACCGGCGAGGGCTCTCGACGGCATTTGATGTCATGATGAAGGCACCTTCCCCTGAAACCTCCTCCTCTCCTGAACTCCCCCTCACCCCTCCCCTTGCCCCTTCTTCCCCACAGGCGGGGCCTCTCCATCCTTGATCTTGCTGGCCTCCCTCTAACTGTAGATGCCGGGCTTCCTCCTGGCTCAAGCCAGACCCCTTTTCTCCTCTAAGTATATATACCCCTTGCCCTGGTGGGCTCCATCCGGGACCAGGGATTCACAGACTCTATTGCTCACCGCCCTAAAATTTCTTTCTCCAGCCCTAACTTCTGCTCCCAGTTCGTATCTCCAACTTCTCACCTCCCAGCCTCACAGACATCCCAGGTGTAACAGGACCGAAACAGAGACCCAGTGTTCCTCTCCACGCCCCCTCCCGCGGGCTTTCCCACTCAGGAAATGCTGCCCACATCCGCCAGAACACTCAGGCCCAAAGCTCGGGCGTCCGCTTTGATCCCTGCCTCTTCCGCCCCTCACGCCTGCTCCCAGCTCGTCAGCCGGGTCACAGCCCCCTTCCCCGCCACCCCCCCAGGCCAGTCCATCTCCCCTTCAGCTGACCTCTGCTCAGCCTCCATGGGACCCCTGCTCTCACCCTGATCTTCACTCAACCCTTCTTCTCAGAGTAACAGGGACAATCCTGGAGCACTGACCAGATGGTGTTCTTCTTCTCTTTCCAATGACCCCCAACGCCGGGACAAGAACATCTCACCCTCTCACCGTGGGCAACAGCGTCCTGCCCACTCCACTCAGCCTCCTGCCCCTCCGCCCCTGCACCTCCGCCGCGCCCAGAGGTCCCCGCACACCTCACCACCCTTTTTTTCTTTTTCTTTCTTTTCTTAATTTTTTTTTTCCAGTTCTGCAGACTGGCCAAGATCTTTCCTGCCCTGCTACTCTGTGCCCTCTGTCCCTTCCACCTGGGGCTCTTCTCTGGCTCCTGCTGGCCCTGCACGTTCAACCTCCACACCACGCACCCTTGCTTGGCCACCCATCTTAGCCCTTTGTTAGTTTCCTTGTGGTGCTTTTGCAATTGTTTTATGTGTCCATTAACTTTCTTCTTGCCTGTGTCACTCCACTAAAATGCAAGCACCATGAGGCAGGACATGGGACCATCTCTACAGCACAAGTGGTCCAGCACCAGCCTTGGCATGTGGAAGATGTTCAAATTTCTGTACTGGATCAATAAATACCTCTTCATCTGTCCTCCATCATGCCTAACTCACGGCCAGGGCAACCACTGCAGCTCAGTATAGATGCTGCTGACCATTTAGTTACCAGCTTGAACCATCTCGAACATTCCCGGGATTCTTCAGAGGCCTCAACACCTGGGGTTTCTTTGAGTTGACTCTGGGCTGCCTCTCTTCCAGCCACCTCTGTCTCCTCTCTCCCTCTGTTCTCCCTAGGGCCTAGGCTGACCCTCACCCCACGCAGACACAGGCACACACCCACCAACAAGCCTGGAATAAAGCATCCTTCATAAGTCACCTACTATGTGCCAGGTATGCCTACTTCTAACATCCAACCCCAGAGGATAGATTAGTTTTTTTTTTTCTCCAAATGAAAAGACGTGGCTCAAAGAGGCTACGTCATTTGCCAAAGACCACACTAGTGATAAAGAGTGGTATAGCTGGGCCCTGGCCAGTGGCTCAGTAGATAGAGTGTCTACCCAGTATATGAATGTCCCAGGTTCAATTCCCGGTCAAGGCACACAAGAGAAGCGACCATCACCCCCTCCCTCTCCTCCCTTCCCTCCCTCTTCCCCTCACACAGCTAGTGGCTCTATTGGTTCAAGCATGACCCCGGGCACTGAGGGTGGCTCTGTTGGAGCACATCAGTCTCAGGCACTGAGAATGGCTGGGTACTTGAGCATCTGCCCCAGATGGGGTTGCTGGGTGGATCCCAGTCAGAACACATGCGGGAGTCTGTCTCACTATCTACCCTCCTCTCATCTAAAAAAAGAAAGAAGAAGAAAACAAAAAGAGTGGTAAAGCTGGATTCCAGTCCGAGTCAGTTTGAGTCACTTCAACTGGACCAGGTTGTGGGGGGCAGGGGGAAGGTTTTAAGCCCTCCCTCTCTGTAGCATGCTCACCTGGCCCCTGACACCCCATCTTGCCCCTCAGCCCTGTGGGTTTGCCAGAAGTGGGAGCTAAAGATGCAGGACTCTGAAAAGTTAGAAATTCTTGGAGGATAATAAGGTCAAGGTGGTGGCATGGGTGGACATGGGGTCTGGTTGGGGGTAGGGGCAGATCTCTGGCTTCAGGGGTCGTGTGAGAGGACAGGGAGAGGAAAGGAAAGAGGTTGATCAGGAGGTTTAAGCGCCCCAACTTCTGAATGCCTGTCTCCTTGCCTTGCCTGTCACCCAGCTCTGCTCAGGAGGTTTGAAACTCCCCCTCGGACTGGGGAGGGAGGTGGCCATTGGTCACTCCTTGACCCACCAGCTGGCAGTCCACCCACCCGGCCCACCTGAGAGGCACAGGGTTAGCTGCAGCTGGTAAGGGGAGGGCAGGTTGAATGGAGGTGGTTCTGCTCGCCTCTGGGGAAGAAGTGAGGTGACGGGTTCTGCAGCTGGGAACAGGGGAGCAGGAAGGTAGAGCAATGTCAGGGTGGGAGGCTCTGGCAAAAGACAGCAGGGCATGAGAGGGACAACTGTCAGGAGAAATGTCCCATTCCGCCGCCACCACCACACACACACACCTGTTTGTCCAGAAGGAGAGTGGGAGGGGCCCTGTGGCCAGCTCTCCGCAGCCAGTGAGGGGAACAAGCCCCTCTCCAACCCAAAGCCTCGGTTCCCAGGCCGAGCAGGCCTGTAGGGTAGGGACAGGGGGAGGTTTGCCAACCCCTCCACGTGGGCCACCCTGATGAGATTCAGCTGGGGCTGGGGGCACATTCTTGTCCCAACTTCACACCCTGGTCCCAGCCCAGCCTGGGAGGGGAGCCACCAGGATCAAAGGGCCAGGTCACACCTGGCATCCCGGAGAGCCTTCCCGACTGCTAGGCCCCGCCCCCATCCGTGGATGGGTTTCCCCTCCCACCCTGGGTTTCCCCTCTGGCCCCTCCACTGGCTCTGCGCTCTCCCCGCCCTCCTTCGCAGACCCCCTCTTCCCATATGCATGATAAGAAAGGTCACGTGTGGGCAGTGGACTCAGAAATACTCCGTTCAAATCCTGACCTTGCTGCTCAGTAGCTGGGGTGCCTTGAGGAAGTCACTTAGCCTTTCAGGGCCTGAGTTTCCCTGACTCTAAAAATCATAAACATAAAACCTAGATGGACCTAATGATGTGTTAGTGAAAATGCCAAAAGCACCTCAGACACCTTCTCCACAGGGCTCTTTTCCAGGGAGGGGAAACCCTTGCGAACTTCTGGGAGAAGGTGGCTGGGGAGGCCCGAGGGGCCATCAGGACCTCTCCCCGGCTTTGCGTTGCGAGGTGTCAGGTTTGGTGAGGACTATGTAGGGTCTAAGAGCCAACACCCACCCTCCCCAAACTCGCATCTCCCGCCTCCTCTCCTCCCTCTCAGCCCCGGGCAAGGCTTGGGCCGCACTTCCCGGGTCTCCTCACCCCCAGCCCCCACCTCTCCCCACCCCAGTGCGGGCTAGTCTCCCCTTGGGGGGCCGGGGCCAAGAATGGGCGCGTCAACTGGGGCAAATTAACACGTAGGAAAACACCCCAGCACCTGGAGAAACAGGAGCTGGGGCCGGGGGAGGGCGGTCAGAGCCTTGGATGTCAGAACCCGAACGGGGCGATAATTCACCCGAGTGTCCGCGGCCTCCCGCCCGCTCCGCTCCCCACCCTGCCGCTCGGCCTCCGGTTTCAAAGGCAGACAAACAGCACACTGTGCTGGGCCCGGCTCTCGCGCTAAATCTTCCTGTCTTCAACTTCTTGTAATTTGAGCCGGCAGACCTGACCCTCCCTCGGAGGCCTGATGGGCACTGGGTGAGGGGGGAAGGCAGGGGGGGAGGGGGAGAAAGAGGAGAGGGGGAGGGGAGGGGAGGGGAGAGAAGAGAAGGGGGCAGGAGGGAGAGCGTTCTGCCCAGTCCCCCTGGGGGCCTCAGCCCTCCCCCATTCCCTCTCCACTGGGCAGCCTCTGGCCCCTCCACCTCCTGGCAGCTGCCCCCTTCCCTCCACCTTGGGTGGGGGGATCTCTGTAGGGCAGATGTTGCCTTAGAGGAGGCCTTCGCTTTCACAAGCACCACAGCTTTGGAATATGTTTGTGATTCTAGATGCTTCTGAGGTGAGCAGAGGGTGAGCTTGTGTGTGAGAGGGTGTAGGGGAGGTTGTTGTGAGCTCACACCTCAGCATGTGGAAAACTCATTTTGGTGCTTGAGTTGGGAGCAGATGGGGATGGGGGGGGTCCTCCTTCTCTTCCTCTCGCCCCAGGGGCAAGTCAAGTAACCTGGGAGGCCCCAACTAAAAGGCAGTGCCGGCCTGAGACAGTGCTGAAGCCATTCCGGCCTGGAGTCCTCTTCCACAGCTCCAAGGCCTGGGAGTGGGCCCTGGAGGAGGCTAGGGGGAACAGGAGCCTGTCCCCTCTCTGGGTTTCACCTGGAGAGCCGGCAGGCAGCGTGGCCTCTGTTGGGACTTGCAGTGGGAGGTCCTACCGCGAGGCCCAGAGTGGAGGGGGACCCCACAGCGCACGGGAGGCTAGCAGGGAAGGCAGAGGCCTGCAGACAAGAAGGAGCTGGCTAGTGGGGAAGTGGGGTCACAGTTTGATAGGTGGGGGCAAGGGCAAGAGCAGAGGTGCTGAGCAGGCCTGGGGCTGCAGCTGTCCCCGGGATAAGAGAGTCAGCGTGAGATCCAAGGAGAAGGAAACAGTTGTGGAGGGAGGAGTTAGCACAGAAGCAGGCCTAACCTGAGCGGAGGACACAGAGTTGGAGTTAGGATTCAGCGGAGGGAACCGTGTGGGGACAAGCATAATGGTTAGTGCAGAGTTCATTCATTGGCCAGAGAGAGAAACAAATATGAACTGGGCACCTCCCACATGCCAGGCACCCGTCTGCTTGCTGGAGATTTGTGGCCATGCGCGCACCACACGCCACGGCCCCTTCCAAGGTGGCATGCCGGCAGTGGGTTCAGATAATAAAACAGAAGAGTGGATAAATGACATGTTAGGTGTTTGTGAATGCTTTAGAGACAAAGCAGAGCAGGGGGGTGGGGAGTGACAGGGCCTCGCTGAGAAGGTGATATCTGTGTCAAAACCTCAAGGAGGCAGGGAAGCAAGCCAAGCAGATATCTCTGTAAAGAGCATTCCCGTCAGAGGAACAGCAAGCGCAGAGTCTCTGCGGACGTGTGTGAGTATGGCAGCAACGCGCCCGCCCGCGAGGGAGGTGCAGGACCAGCAGAGATGAGTGAGGCTGGAGGGGCGAGGGAGAGGGGAGTGAGGGAGACTGAGGGGAGATGCTGACAGTCTGGGGTTGCGGTTAGATCAGATTCGGGTCTTCTGAGGAATGGGGAAACCGAGCCATGTAGGAGGAGGCTTGGAGAGCCTCTGGCTGGGCCGGGCCGTCTGATTTTGAGGCCTCTCCCAGCTTTACCCAGCGTCTCCTCTCCAAAGCATGAGACCCCACTTCGCGTGGAGCTTGTCTTCAAAAACTTTGTCATCTCACCTTCCCCTCCCATTTGTTTGCTAATAAGAAGATGGAGGGGGGCCTGTCTGCCTTCCCTGAATCTCCAGCCTTCTTCCCTTCTCTCCTGCCTGCCTCCTCTACCACTCCCCTTCTCTCCCCAAGAGCTGATGCAGTTAATTGGAGCATCTTGAAAGTGCACATTAACACACAGAGAGCCAAGGAGACGTCTTGGCAGCGAAATATCATTATCACTTCTTGAGCTCCAGCCAAAATCCCCTCGCGGTCAAAACACAATTCTTTAAACTAAACAATTAAAGATTTGTGCAAGTGTGGCTGCCACTGAGGTATCAGGCTGGGAGCGGCCACCCCTGCCGGTGTCAGCGGAAGTTAGCGACCTGCTCCACACTCCGAGCCAGGTGATGGGTGGGCGACTCCCCGGCAGGAGGAGAAACAGCGGGCCCAGGGAGGGCCAAGGCCTGGCCACCGGGAACAACCTGCCCCAGTCCCCAAACCCAGACAGCCACAGGTTTGAGATCCCAGAAAAAATCATGGCAGGCCCATCCAAGTCCACCGCCATCACCCATCAGGAGCTGGGATTCAGCATCGACCTTGTAGCTACTCTGGACTTAGCCAGCAAGGGGTCTAGTCCCTTCCCAAGGCCAGACCCCCAACCTCTTTGATTCCTGGCTCCTACCAGCACATCTTCAGAAGCCCAAGGCCCTGGAGTAAGATTGGGCACCGCAGCACCCCTTGTGGCTGGGGCCTCACGGGGTCATTTCATTCTGGGGTTCTGGAGGATTGAATGTGATGCTCAAGGTTGCAAAGCTAAATTCCTCTGACCCCTGGTGCACTGTGCCATCACTTTATCACAGAGCCTTTCCGAGATGGCCACCCGCTCCAGCTCAGCACTCGAACACAAGGCACGCACGGGGCCACGCACACGACGTGGCTGAGTCTGGAGCAGAGCGATGCTGGGCCCTTCACTCCAGTCCCGCCTCACATGTGTTGTTTCTGCCCTGCACGGGTCTCAGCGAGGACCCTGTGTGTGGTCATGGGGTGAAATCTGGCTCACTGACGTGTTGCAGAGTAAGTATGCTGTATCTCAAGCAAGTCCCCGCCTCTCTCTGGCCCCAGTTCCCGTGTCTGTACCGTATGATTCGGGCTTGATGTTGAAGATTCCATTCAAAACTGTTGTGGGTCTGTGATTACAGTACCAATGGTAAGGGATGTGGGTATGTGGGTGTGTTCAAGCAGTCGGCTCAGAAAGCCCTCTCCTTCTGCACTTGGAAGAGTTCCTGTCTTGCTGTGCATTTCTGCAAACCAATTCGATCAGACACCTGCCATGCCCTGGGCCAGGGAAGTGGGGGAGACCGGAAGTGGTTTCTCCTTCTCCGGCCATGTTGGAGTGTTCTCTCTAGACTGCCAAGGAAGCTTGAGTCTGTGAAGCAAAGACTCTGGGGCCAGACAGTCTGGGTTCAGTATGTACCAGCTCCCCACTCACCAGTTGTGTGACCTCAGCCAAGATGCTTAACCTCTCCGTGCCTCGGTTTCCCCATCTTTAAAATGGAGTTAACAATAGTACCCATCTCTTAGAGTCGATATGAAGATGCAATGAGCTAAAATATGGAGACTAGAACAGTGTCTGGTCCATGGAAAGCACTGAATGAATAGCAGCTATTATCATTTCTGTGGCTTTTCTAGTAGGAATCCATGATAGCTTATCTCTAAAGATGGCCTCTTAATTAACCATAGCACCCCTGAACTTATACTTTTCTGTGGATCCCTCTCATATTAAGTCTGGGACAGTCCAGGGTGACCAATAGAATATGGCAAAAGTGACATTGTGTGACTTACAAGGCTACATCAGAAAAGACTTTTCTGCCTGGCCCTTTTTTTTTTTTTTTTTTTTGTATTTTTCTGAAGCTGGAAACGGGGAGAGACAGTCAGACAGACTCCCGCATGCGCCTGACCAGGATCCACCCGGCACGCCCACCAGGGGCGACGCTCTGCCCACCAGTGGGCGATGCTCTGCCCCTCCGGGGCGTCACTCTGCCGCGACCAGAGCCACTCCAGCGCCTGGGGCAGAGGCCAAGGAGCCATCCCCAGCGCCCGGGCCATCTTTGCTCCAATGGAGCCTTGGCTGCGGGAGGGGAAGAGAGAGACAGAGAGGAAGGAGGGAGGGGGGTGGAGAAGCAAATGGGCGCCTCTCCTATGTGCCCTGGCCGGGAATCGAACCCGGGTCCCCGCACGCCAGGCCAATGCTCTACCGCTGAGCCAACCGGCCAGGGCCTGCCTGGCCCTCTTGATAGGTTCAGTGTCAGGCACCATGTAAGAAGTCCAAATACCCTGAAGCCCACCATGCTGCTCCCAGGTGGAGCAGCTGCGAGGAGAGAGAAGAAAGCATGACCAAGCACTGAGCTAAGATGCTAGACATGTGAGTGAAGAAGACACCTGGACATCCCACCCAATCCAGCCTTCAATTGACCCCAGTTCCAGCTGCCACCTGAATGAACCCCACGAGAGAGCCCAAGCCAGAACCACCTAACTGAACCCAGGCATCCCACAGAACTGAGACAGACAATACATTTTTATTCTAAGCAACTAAATGTTGGGGATGCTTTGTTTCACAGAAATGGACCTTAAGGTCAGACTGCGTCTGAGTTGGAGGGAACTTTGCTGATTCTAATTTGGACTGAATCCTAACCAGGTCATGATGTCACTTGTCTTCCCTTAACTCCACATTGGCCTCTCCTCACATTTTAATAAAATCCAAAGTCCCCACTAAGGCCTGCCAGGCCTTACATGCCCTGTGCCCACTCCCCCTCCGACCTCATTTGTCTTGCCTTCCTCTGATCCAAGCACTCTGGCCTCCTAGTCATTCCTTGAATATGACAAGTAGGCTCCTGCCTCAGGACCTTTGCTAGTGCTGTTCCCCCTTATTTTTCTCACAACTCGTTATTTCACTTCATCAGGGCCTTAAATGTCACCGTTTGGGGGGTTCTTTTTAAAAATAGTAAACCCCCCCTCCCCAGATCTTCTAATATCCCTCTCTCCTCTTCCTCGCTTTATTTTTCTTCCGGTGACTCTTTGCTGCCTGATATCATATTACACATTTATTTCTGCATTCACTTACTATCTCTCTCCATTCCACTTGAGTGGAAGCTCCATGAGGGTGGGAAATTTGTTGGGTTGACCACTGAGTTTCAGGGCCCAGAACAGTGCCTGGCACATAGTAGGTCTCAATTAACATTTGTAGGCTAAATGAAACTTCTCTACCCCAGGGAAGGCAATTGCGGCCTAGAGGGGAAGAGCGACTTGCCCAAGGTCACACAGCTCCTTAGCCAGACCCTGTCCCAGGATTCTCTCTCCCCAGGTGTCCCCAGGCACACCCCCACCCCCACCCCCATAGAGCCCTTTCTCCCCTTTGCCAATGGAGCGGCAGCGGCCACTCCTGTCTGCCACTCAGCCAGGCCAATAGCCCTCAGCTCTCCCACTTGTTTCTGTCAAACAGTATTTACAATAAACTTTGTTTGAACTTTTGTCTAAGTGATAATAATAATAACACGATAATTATATGGCGTATAACGTACAGCCAGCTGTATTTAATTAAAGCGGTAATTTCACTAAGGGTTTCTGGAAACAGAGTAAACCGCAAGAGCCGTACCACCCGGACCTCTCAGTGGGGATTACATCTGAACAGGAGCGGGGTGACTGGAGCAGCGGCCCCAGAAGCCAGAGGCCACCAACAGGGTGCAGCTTCCGGAGCCGGGGCGCTCCCATCCTGGAGCCACGTGGAGGGTGGGTCTGTGGTGGCCTCCGGCCAAAGACGGAGTCTGGAACCTCTCAGATCACAGGCATGGATCCCCTCTGACCTTTCCTGGCTCGCGGGACGTTGTTTCCTTTAGGACTCTGGAATAGAGCTCTCAGGAGCTGAAAAGGCCCCACACGGGAGCAAGGAAGACTGCTCGAAAGGCCCAGGGTGGGGGACAAAGGGCGGGATTAGGCCGGGCATGGATTCAGTCAGCTGAATTTTGCTTAGTGCGTATCACGTGCCTGGCACTGTGCTGGACTCGGGTTAAGGAAACGTGGGCTTTGCTCCGCTGGGAATGTGGTTGAGCACGTATGCCAATCACAAGAGGAGCCGCGGGAAGATTGGCTAGGGCACTGGCTAATGGGGCAGAGCATGCAAATTTAAATCCTGGCTCCGCCCCTCCCAGCGGGGCTTGCCGTCTGAAGTCCCTGTGCTTCACGTTTCCATCTGTAAAATGGGAATACTATAATAGCATCCACGTCATAGGATTTTTATGAGAATTGAATGAAGGAATCTGTGTCAGGTACTTAGGACAAGAGTAGAGGTGGTGGATAAACGTTAGCTGTATGGTTGGAATATTTCTGTGAGCACAGAAGGATGACCTGGAAATAAGGTGACCAACCATCCTGGCTTGGATGTGGAACATTCAATGCCAAAACCAGGACAGGGACAGGAAACTTGGACCGTTGGCCAGCCACCCTGGAAAGCCAGAGCTGGGTCTCAGGGAGAAGGTGACATCGGAGCCAGGCACATGCCAAGGATGATGAGGAAAGGATACATGGAAAAGTATGGAACCAGGGATCCAGGTCCAGGTCAGTCATGAGCTCCTATGTGACCCTGAGCAGGTCATGCCCCTTCTCAAAGACTCAGTCGTCCCATCTGAAGGTTAACAGGGGATGGATTGCCCTCTGGGGCCCTGGGTAGGTCTGCAGTCCCAGGAGACTGGGGCTGCGGGAAGGAAGAACCTGGCAGGACGGCCTCATGGGTTACCCCACCCGTGCCCCGTGTGTATGCGTGTGCACACACAATGGTGGGGCAAGGGGGAAGATAAGGGAGACCCCTGCCCACGTATAAAACTCCCGTTCTCATATAGAACCCCTCTTTGAGGCTTGTAGCAAAGCAGGATCCATAGGGTTAACTGGAAAGTCAGTTTTAATTGTCTAAAGAGGCTTGCTGCTGGGGGTGGGGGTTGAGTGAGAAGATCTCTGAAGAGATGCAGAAATATTCCTGGGTAATAAAATATCCCCTTTTCAGTGTCAAAGTTAATGTTCCAGGCCTCAGGTAAAACCGGCTTCTTATCAGCCAGCGCTCTCCCCAGAGAAGGCCGGGCGGCTGGGGGGGAGCGGGGAGCAGCTGGGGCTCCTCCACCTCCGTCCGGGGGAGTGGAGGCTTGGCCATCAGAGGGGGCTGAGCCCCCTGTTCTCTCTCTCTCTCTCTCTCTCTCTCTCTCTCTCTCTCTCTCTCACACACACACACACACACACACACACACACACACACACAGAGTTCCCTGGCCCCAGGAGGTCAGCCCCAAGCACAGGATGCATTGCCCGCCCCATGCCAGGCTGTCTAGCGCTCTGCCTGCCTCCCCTGGTGCTCATTCATGCTGCCCCTGTCCCTGTCCCTTGCTCACTGGCCTCTTTTTCCTTCATCTTTTCCCTCAGACTGTTCTTTCCACCTGTCTGTCCCCGTCCCTTCTGCATGTGCCTGCCTCTGCCACGGTGTTTGTGTCTGTCTGTCCTGCTGGGGTTCTGTCCCCAGAGACCAGCACAAGAGGCAGGCGGCCCCCCACACGGTGCCCGGGAGTGACCTGTATGGGCCACATGCTTATGCATCCCCGTGCAACTCTGCACAAGCAGGTGTGGGTGGGCAACGGCCTCGCCCCACGCGCTGGGCACCACGCCCGTGCCCCAGGCTGCCGCCTGCACCCCTGCCTCGCCCAGGCCCCAAACCCACTGGCGTGTGCCGGCAGCTCAGCACAGTGACTCTGACAGGCCGCTGGTTTAAATATAGAGTTGCATACGCAAGACGGGGCTAATTTTAGCAGGAATGTGCTGGAAACTTTCTGAGGGCTCTGTTCTCTAGCTGTCTCCCCGGTGCTCATCGCTCAGGGCTGGGAGTAAACCTGCTCATCCTCCATTCTTCACCTTCCCGCCCCTCTCGCCTCCCTGCCACCCTGCTCCACACTCTCACCCCCAAACGCTGGCGCTGCTCCTGGTCTGGGTGGTGCCCCGCTCCCAGGGGCCCAAGATCACCCCGCTGCCCGATGCTCTAAGTCCCTCGTGCCCCCTCTCTTTCCTCAGGCTCATGGCGATGCCAAGGCTGGCCAGCCATGGGGGAAACGATCAGTCACAATGTCCCTTCATCCCACCCCACCCCAGTGATGCGTCCTGTTGGAGGAAAACATATGATGGACACAGCAACACAATCTGCCACCAGCTGACCAGTCCCTATGGGCCAGGCATGCACTCGGTGCTTGTGAAGACTCGTGGGTTAATCCTTTCAACAACCCTGAGGTAGATATGAGTGGTAGCCCCATTTAACAGACCAGGACAGTGAGGCCCAGAAAAGTTCAAGGAACTGCCCAAGATCTTTCCACGCCACACTGTGGGTCACCTAATACATGACCTTTCCAAGGGAGGACGCTCACCTTTCACGTGAGAACCCCGGGAGGAGGAGTTCCTGTTCAGCACTGAGAAGAACGGTGATGGTGGAACCTCAAGGCCTGTGATTCCAGAAGGGCGCAGATCCTCCTGCTGGACAGGGGAGGCTCCTGACCCATCTTTCCTGGGTCCTACTGCCCACCCAGGGGCCCAGGGCAATAATAGGCCATGCTTCTCCCCTGCCGGATTCCACATTCGGTTTTGTTCCCCTCTGCCCCGCTTCCCCTTCCTGCTTCGGCAGCATTTATGGGGCTCCTGCTGTGGGCCCAGCGCTGGTGCAGGGCAGGGCCGGCTCTGAAGTCCCTGTGCGTTACTTGGTGGCAGGCGCAGGCCTAGAGTAAACAATGAGCTGCATCCTCGTTGGTAAGGATGATTACAGGAGCTGAGAGGACGGAGGAGAGAAAACGCTGACATCCAGAAGGGGCTGCACCCCCCGCAAGGAACTCCAGAAGGCTTCAACTCCCCCCCCCCACCACCACCACCACCTCGGCGCTCTGACTGTTCTCTCCGGCAGCTCCAGAAAAACGCCCTGTCTCCCACGGGGCTGTGTAACAACCCTGCGTGGTTGTTGTGTTTGAGCGTGGGGACAGCTCCCTGTAATGAGGATTAGAATAGTAACGAGGAGGATGACACGCTGTAGTGGAAGAGCAGCCGATCTCCAGGGGAGCGCAGGCCCACCCGCCACAGCGATGCCAGCCATCAGGACTGTGCAGCGGCCAGGCCCCATCAGCCAGGCCTGGAGCCACCGGGCAAACGTCCGACTCTGACCTCGGTCCCCAGGCCGCTCCGCTCCCACTGAGCGATGGGATTGGGTGTCACAGGGCTCTGGCTCACAGCCTGGCCTTGGGGGCCAAGAGGGAACCCTGGGTAGGAAGGAGCAAAGGATGCGCTTAAGACTGCAGCCTCGCCTGACCAGGCGGTGATGGTGACGCAGTGGATAGAGCGTCGGACTGGGATGCGGAGGACCCAGGTTCGAGACCCCGAGGTTGCCAGCTTGAGCAGGGGCTCATCTGGTTTGAGAAAAAAAAAAAAAAACTCACCAGCTTGGACCCAAGGTGGTTGCTGGCTTGAGCAAGGGGTTATTTGGTCTGCTGTAGCCCCCCCATCAAGGCACATATGAGAAAGCAATCAATGAAAAACTGCCACAATGAAAAACTGATAATTGATGCTTCTCATCTCTCTCTGTTCCTGTCTGTCTGTCCCCATCTATCCCTCTCTCTGACTCTCTCTCTGTCTTTGTAAAAACAAACAAACAAACAAAAAACCTGCAGCCTCGCCTAGCCTTGGGTGGCGCAGTGGATAAAGCATCGACCTGGAACGCTGAGGTCACCGGTTCAAAATCCTGGGCTTGCCTGGTCAAGGCACATATGAGAAGCAACTACTACGAATTGATGCTTCCTGCTTCTCCTCTTTCTCCGTCTGTCTCTCCCTCTCTTTCCTCTCTCTAAAAATAAATAATTTTTAAAAAAATTTTTAAGAGATCACAGCCTCTTCCCACCTCTTCTTCTCCTTCCTCCATAGCACATAATTCTTTCTCATATTATATCATTCCCTTAGTCATTCTTCTTACTGTCTCCTGATTATATGTAATCTCCATGCTTTGTCCCCTGCTGTTTCTCTAGCAACCAGAGTAGTGTCTAGAGCAGGGGTCCCCAAACTTTTTACACAGGGGGCCAGTTCACTGTCCCTCAGACCCTTGGAGGGCCAGACTATAAAAAAAAACTATGAACAAATTCCTATGCACACTGCACATATCTTATTTTAAAGTAAAAAAAAAACAAAATGGGAACAAATACAATATTTAAAATAAATAACAAGTAAATTTAAATCAACAAACTGACCAGTATTTCAATGGGAAATATGGGCCTGCTTTTGGCTAGTGAGATGGTCAATGTGCTCCTCTCACTGACCACCAATGAAAGAGGTGCCCCTTCCAGAAGTGCGGCGGGGGCCGGATAAATGGCCTCAGGGGGCCGCATGCGGCCCACGGGCTGTAGTTTGGGGACCCCTGGTCTAGAGCACAGTAGGTGGTCAAGAAAGATTAGTGCAGGACCCTTGGTACCCAGGGGATTAGAGACGCCCCATGTGGTTGAAGTCTTTGTGCCAAACTGTGTTTGTGTGTCTGTGAGGTGTGTCTATGTGTGTGTTTGTGAAGTTGTATGAGGTGTGTATGTGAGGTGTGTGTGTCTCTGTCCTGCTGGGATTCTGTCCCCTGTATGTGTCTTCGAGGTGTGTGAGTGTGTATGGTGGGTGTGTGTGGCATGCATCTGTGAGGTGTGTGGATGTCTCTGTGAGGGGTGTATGTGTCTGTGAGGTATTTGCATGTGCAGTGTGTCTGTGAGGTGTGTGTGTCTGTGAGGTGTTTGTGTGTGTTTGTGAGTACATGTATGTACGTACATGTCTGTGAGTTGTGCGGGTCTCTGTGAGGAGAGGTGTGTAGAGTGTATGTGTGTGTGTGTATGCGTGCGCGCATGCTCTCAACCTGCTCACTGCCTCCCCTCACACACTTCAGCTGCTGATTGATTGCACCCACTCGGGGAACGGCCTGTGTCTCTTCAGGGGAACCCCCTCAGTGAACGGAAGACGGCATGGGCATGCCTTTCCTGCCTAGGCAGGGGCCCTGTGTCTCGTGGGAGATCCCTGCTGCCACCCGCGCCCACGCCAGGCCTCTGGGACAGACTCTTCCGGGGTCGTACCCGTGTTGAATCAGGCCCCCTTGGGGGCCTGGGTCCCTGCACAGACTTTCGGAACACAGGCTGCCATGCCCAGAAGTGGGCACCACCCCAGTTTGGCGTCCCTGACTGAGTTTTCATGCACTCCACGATGGAAACGCCAAGGCCCATGACAAGTAACAAACATGTCCATACTTTGAGTATTGCCTGTTATGTGCCAGGCATCGTACAACAGCCTAATGATTCTCTCAGCTCTGGGAGGCGGGGGTTCCTGGGACAGATGGGAAACGGAGGCCCTGAGGGAAGAGTAAACTTGTCCAAGGTCACACACTAGGATGTAGGACAGAACACAGGCACCATTCCTGATGCCTCAAGTCCCGCTCTTGTCCCCCTGCCTGAGGACGGCACCCAAATGAGACAGTGTCCCCCTCCTGTACCCAGATTCACCACCTCGTTCTTTTGCAGGAGAAGGAACGGTGAGGGCATGACGGAGCTGTCTGCTTTCTGAGGGTCCTGCAGGTAGTTCATCACCCGAGCGTTACTGACAGCCGTCCCTGCCCTCGTGCAGGTGTTCCCTGTGGGAGGAACGTGCTTTCTGAAAAGATGTGCTTAGATCCTAACTTCTGGTACCTGTGAATATGATTTTATTTGGAAATAGGGTCTTTGCACATGTAGTCAAGATGAGGCTATACTGAGTTAAGGTATGGGCCCTAAATGCAATGATTGGTGTTTTTATAAGAAAAGAGAAGCCTAATCTGTGGTGGCAAGGTGGATAAAGCATTGACCTGGAAAACTGAGGTCGCCAGTTCAAAATCCTGGGCTTGCCCGGTCAAGGTACATACAAGAAGCAACCACTAGGCATGGATGCGTCTCGCTTCTCCCCACCACATACCTCTCTGTCTTTCTCTCTCTCTCACTAATATTTTTTTCAGAAAAAAAGGGAAGTTTGGATACAGACACAGAGACACACAGAGAAAAACACTATGTGATGATGGGAACTGAGATTGGAGTGATGTGCCTACAAGCCAAGGATTGCTGGCAGTCACCAGAGGCTAGGAGAGAGGCACGCAACAGACTCTCCCTCTGAGCCCTCCGGAAAGAACCAAGTATGCCCCAACCTTGATCTGAGACTTCTAGTTTCCAGACTGTAAGAATACATTCCTGTTTTGTAACCCACTAAGTCCGTGGCAACACTGCAGCCCTAGGAGATGAGCGTACACCCTCCCTTCCCAGTGCAGAAGGACACACACACACAGTAACTTAAATACACAATTGCTTACACCCACACTTCGACCAGGCCCCACAAGCCCACGCTGAGTGGTTCCTGTGCAGGCTGCTCCCGCTCACAGCCAGGCCACGCCCAGCAGAGCACACACATCCATGCACATCACTAGCTGGCCTCCCCTCCCCCCACCCCACCCCCCGCTGCTCTGTCAACATTAGCCTCCGGGCTGGCTGGGACAGAGCTCTCTAAACTCCTTTCCTTCCTTGTCTCCCTTTCTGTTCACTTCCCAGCCCCCAGTCTCCTGGTCCGACTTCCTCCCTCCTCCCCTTTCTCCCTCCCTCTCTTCCTCCTTCCTTTCTCTGCCTCTTTTTCTCGCCCTTTCTTTCAGTTCACGGAGGAGTCGTGTAGCAAGGCCCTACATGTTTTCCGAGAGTTGCACGTCGCCACCTGTTGCTATGGAGAAGCCTCTTTATCACAAACACTGAGTAAACAGCTGCTGCTGGGAGCCCCTTTCTGCTGGCCAGAGGTTTATTTGGAGAAAGTCAATAAGGAAAAATAAACATTCCCAGCCTTGTGTATATACAGCTTTGGGACTAGTGCTCCACGGCGGCTCAGGCCTGCCAGCTCCCCAGAGGGTCTGGAGAGGCCAAGCCCCACTCCGGCCTCCGAGCCCAGAATCTTCCACTCCGAAGAGGGGCGGGGGCCAGGCAGCCACCTTCCTGCGCACTTAGTCAAGCCGCTCTGTAGGCTGCACTAGGCTGCACCATCCTTCCCCAGGCTCAGCCCCAGCCCCCAGTCCCTCTGACCTCCACCTCTCTCTCTGTTCTAGGCCAGGGCGTGATGAAATAGCCCCACTCACCTGCCTCTTCCAGGTCGCCCTGCCTGCTGGCTCCTAGAGAAGTCCACTCTGTCTGAGTCCCCACCGGGCACTGGGGTTCCTGAGAAGAGCCATTCATGGTCACTTAGGCCAGGATTCTCTCTTTGGCGTCTGAGTTTCCATTAAAGTCAACATTTAAGTGTTTAATAACCCAACTCCATTCATTCAGCACGTTTTTATGTAACAGTTAGGACTATATCACGGGGCTGTGCGGGCCATGCTGGCTCCTGCCCTCATGGTGCTCCCAGTCTAGTGGGGAGGACAGACTCGGTCACCGTGGCCATCGGCTAACTAGGTCCAGGTGCGTGAAGTTCAAGGCAGGAGCAGCAACGGTCCCAGTGGGTGTGGAGATGCCCTGGACACCTTGCTAACAACCTCTGTTACGTGCATCAGCTCCGTGAATCTTTAGAGGAACCCTGTGAGGTGGTGACATTTTTATTCCCATTCTGCATGTGGAGAAGTAACTTACCTAAAGTCACTTAGCTACTAGATGGGAGACTCGAGATTTAAATGCAAGATAGCCCGAGGCAAAGTCCAGGCTCTGAACTACCGCGCGATTCCGTTGGGCTTGCGATAGGAATGCCACAGTCCTCACAAAGCTCACAAGAAAAGCTCTCATGAAATGTTTACATGACAGGTGGGGACAGGCAATGACAAGAGTGGCCGGTGAAGAATGCCAGTCATTCAGAGGACATCAGTGTGATACCGAGGACTCAAAGCCAGAGGCAGGGGTTGGGCTGAGCTTTGAAAGACCGGTAAAATCTAGATAAAGCCTGAGGCAAGGAAGGGGGTCTCCCAGAGGCCGTGTTGGGTAGAGGGGCAGGAAGACCTGTTTTGGAGAAGAGGGAGGAGGCCTGCCACCTCGCTTCTCACTCCAGACCGCTGTGCCTCCCTGGGAAACCCACCTCCCTCCACACCGCCACTGCCCGGGAGCATCCTCTCTTTCCTGCGTGTCTACTCAGCCTCCCGCCTGAGCTTCCTGCCTCCAGGCCTGCTCAGCTCTACCCCACTCCCCACCAGCCCCTAGGAACTTCCAGATACACAAATCTAATCGTATCACACACCCTCCTTTGTGTCCTCGCCGTGAACGAGGCTACACAGCCCGGGCCCTCGTCTCTTCCTCTTCCAAGGGCATCGCATGCACGGAGCATATAGAACCACTCGTTTCCCGAACGCGTGGGCCCTCCTGTGACTCGGCTTTGCACTAACTCTTCCAACTGCGTGGAAATCCACCCTGAAGAGTCACATTCATTCACGGACTCTTGATGGGCACCAACTCTGTGCCCATCGCTGTTCTGAGCCCTGGCAACAAAGTAGCAAACAAAACAGATGAAGGTCCTTGTCCTCATGGAATTGATGTTCTGGTGAGGGATAGACACTAAAACAAAACAAAGAAGTAAAATATAGACGATAGTAGATGCGACTGAGTGCTACGGAGGAAATCGCGGCAGGGATTCTGGGTAAGTTGGGGAACTCTCCCTTCGGTTTTCCGGGGATCCCTCTGGCTGCTGTGTTGAGGATAGAATGAAGGTAGCATGGTGGGAGCAGAGAGACAAGCAGACCACAGGAACTCAGGGTCCCCACTTCCCTCCAAGGCTGTCAGGGCCTGTGTCCAGGGTGTCTACCCGTTCCAGCCCCAGCCCCCCAAAATCTCACTGAGGGTAGCCAGGTAAGAGAGGGCATGCCCCCCCCCCCGGCCTCATCCAGCTCCACTGGTCCCACGGTGCACTCTGGTTTAAGGGCACAGCCCCGCTGGCCCCACAGTGCACCCGGGTTTAAGGGCACAGCCCCGCTGGTCCCACGGTGCACCCTGGTTTAAGGGCACAGCCCCGCTGGCCCCACAGTGCACCCTGGTTTAAGGGCACAGCCCCGCTGGCCCCACAGTGCACCCTGGTTTAAGGGCACAGCCCCGCTGGCCCCACAGTGCACCCTGGTTTAAGGGCACAGCCCCGCTGGTCCCGCGGTGCACCCTGGTTTAAGGGCACAGCCCCGCTGGCCCCACAGTGCACCCTGGTTTAAGGGCACAGCCCCGCTGGCCCCACAGTGCACCCTGGTTTAAGGGCACAGCATTGCCTCTCCCTCACCCCACCCCCGACTCCCTTCAGGCTGCCCGCCCAGCTCCCCCCCCTCCCAGGGCTCCGAGGAGGACAGGAGCCCCGCCGAGCAGTGATCCACATATCAGGGACAAGGGAATTAACATTCCCAGGCTGTAATTATACCTCCCACCTGTGACACCTAAGGAAGCATCTTTTTATAAAAGCAGGTAAATTGGAGGCTTATGGGATTGCAGGGGATGAGTGTATTTTTAGCATACTCCCCTCACCACAGTGATGGCCCGCAATCCTGGTAATTACTCTGGCACCAGTGGGCTGAACTGAGGCTGGGGGGCTCAGAGGGAGTTCAAGGGGTCAAGGTAAAGGGAATCTGGGAGGTCCTGAGAACCTAGTTAAGCCAAGTGAGAATCTAGGAGAGAAACCCGGAGAAAATCCCTTGATGGGGGAGTTAGGAGGAGGAGTCATTCATGAGAAGGTGGGGAGCACACTTCTTAAATTATATATATATATATATATATATATATATATATATCCTATATATAGATATATATATAGATAGATAGATATCCTAATAATAGAACAACAATAGTAATGATAGCTGACTTGATTTTAGCTATGGTGCTTCTTAAGTGCCAGAGAGTGTTCTAAGTGCTTTTGTATATTAACTCCATTCTTACAACAATCGTAGGAAGCAGGTCTTGCTGTTATCCCCATTTTGCAGATGAGAAAACCAAGGCGCACAGAAAGTCTGTGTCATTTTGAGTAAGGCATTGGAGATACATACATACATCTATACACACAAGAAAGTCGGCTGCCTTTCATGGGTGAATGAATGACTTCCCTCACTCTGTAGTCCCCAGATTGTTTACAGAGAAGCCTAAAGTTTGACCAATCACAAGCTCTGAAATCAGGAAGTCCCTACCTTTTGAGGCAGGGTCTCCAATCACACTTCAGTTGGTCTTGAACGGAGACATCCCCACTGAGTGCAAAGTCAGCCATCTTGGTTGGTGGGCAGCCCCACCATGCTCTTAAGCACAGAACACCTGAGCAAGAGGCTGTGATGAGATGTTCCAGGAGTTGAGCGCCGAGTCCCTCGCACTCCTTTCTGCCCATTGAGGGAACTGGTTAGAATAGTGGATCTACTATTCATGGAGGAAATGCAGAAAGAGAGGAGGAAAAGGCGGGACGAGGGTCTCCCTAGACGTGGTCCAGCAGTCACTGCTGTCTAGGGACACTCCTTCTCCAGCAAGGACATCGGCATAGAGAAGGCATGAGAGAGAAAGAGGCAGAGTGAAAATGTGCTTTTTTTTTTTTTTTAATGCAAGGCTCGATAATCAGCTATTTGTGATGGAATTTTATCTGTCCCGGTCTCTGAGGGACGAGAAGCGGGAGTGAGGGAAGAGGGGTCAGAAATTAGTATGCAGAAATATCTGATCAGCCAAAGTAATTTTCTTTAATAATCGTATTCATACTGCCTGCGCTCTGCTCACTAGAAGAATTAAGTATTTAATAGTAATATATTTCATCTGGCAGTGGTTCCGTTTCGTTAGGAACCGCGATGCTGCGTCCGGGTACGTGGGTGGGTGGAGGTCTGGCGGGGGAGACAGGTTGGAGGTGTCAAAGCAAAAAGAAATAGCTAAGTGAGCAGGACAGGGGGTGTGGGTGGGCAGGAAAGGAGGTACTGTGGAGGGGGAGCTGTGTGCCCAGGTGAGCCCCACAGCCCCCCGAAGTGTCACTCAAGTGCCTTCGCTGCCTGAGCTGGGCTGTCCAGCTCTGTCCTCTAGCTGCAGGGGTTACACCCCAGAGACCCCCACTTCTGACCCAACCCCTAAAACTTTATCGCTAACCCCTAAAGACAGGCCCTCCTCTGGCATGTCCCCCAGCTCTGAGACTGGGGGGCAGCTGAGTGGCGGGTCCTCCAGGAGTAGAATCACACAGTGAACTCCAGACCACCCTCTGATCCCCAGGTCCAAGTTTCCAGAGCTCGAAGGCAGATTCTTGGGGCTGCCTCCATGTGTCCCCCAGGCCAGAGGTGAGCCCGCAGTTCCCAGCTCATGCACGAGCAGGGCTGCTCCAGAGGACAGAAGCGGCTTGTGCTGGCTGGAGACTCTGACAGCTGCCGCTCTGCCCCGGGGCTGCAGAAGCAGTGTGCTTTAGCTATTACACGATTTTAATAGTTAAAAAGCAGGCCCAGCGCGTGCCAGGGACATAATTGATGACACCTAGCACTTGGAAACCCGATCTCCATCGGAGGCATTTGGAGAGGCTCTCTGCCTCCTCTGCCAGGCTCCCTGAGCTCAGCTGCCCCGGTTTGGAAACCGTCAGTAGGAAAGGCGCGACCGCATTTGTCCGATGAGATTGGAGACAAAGAAAGAGACGGCCGGCCGAGCTGCAGATAGCAGAGTTCAGCTTCTCCCTGCTCTTTTAAGAGCAAACTCCGCAAACTGATGTGCAGTGATGCTGGCATTTCCAGGCGCCTGACAGGCTGGAATTAAACACCTGTCCATTAAACTGTCAGCCCCAAGAAGAAAAGAGAGGGAGAGAAGAAGGAGAAGGGGGAGAGCTGGGAACCCAACCGCAGGCTGGCTGCTTCCCTACAGGAGGCATCGTGCCTGCCCCCGGAGAGAGAGGTCAGGGTGGAAGTTAGCAGCCGGCAGCGACTATGGGCCCTGCTCTCCAGCTTCTGAAGCAGCATGTAGGCCGGTCCACTGCAAACCAGTACTCAGACCTGGACCTGGGGGGTGGAGGAGAAGCACGTGAGGCCCCCAGGAGGCTGGGCCACGGAGAAGTCAGGAAATTTATCCTCATTTGCTCAAAACTCCAGTTCAAAGGCTTATGGTGCTCTGGCATCCTCCTCCACACACATGCTCTTTGTCTGCTCTGAACCCTGTAGGCATGCACCAGACATCAGGCAGCCCATCCGTGCTGCCCTGAGACCTATTGGGCTGTGGACATTTGGATGAGTCTATGCTGGCTCCCCAAACTCAAGTAGAAGCGTCTAAAGAAAACAAAGCTTGTTATCTACTTCACAGCTACTCTCCTACAGAGCTCCTAGTGGGTGGGACTGAGTGAAACGGGCTTATGGGTGGACAGGGCTCATGGAGGGGTGGAGGGGTGAACAGATGGATGGCTGTAATGCTGATAGTTACGTAGGTCTGTGCCGGTTGTTCAAATTTCTGTAAAATTCTGTAAGTAGCCGCTGCCCCGAGCCCGACCGATGCTGCACTCTCCACCATCCTGGCCACTGCCTTGTGATTTGCTGGACCTCCCCAAGAGTCAGCAACTAACCATTAGCACCCAGCCCAGCAGGGGGCCTCGGGACTCTGCTCCATTGCTATGACCAGCGTCCATTCTAGCTGGTGAGTAAATAAGCTTATCATTTCAACCAACACCCTTGGGTGGGTAGATGAACAGAGGCCAAGACGGAATATTGATTGAGATGAGGTGATCTTAGGGAAGGAAGTAGGGAGGGACAGAAATGCCGAACAGCTTACCAGGTGGCTGGGTTTTTGTTTTTCCACACTGGCCACCCCCTCGGGATGTGGAGGGGAGCTGTCTGAGCTTCGGCTGGCTCACCTCTCAAATGAGGACAACATCTGCCCTGCCCAACTTAGAGGCTGGTTCTGCCCAGTTGGAACCTGCCCCTTGATCATTATTCATTGCTGTGTGCACGTCCATTTCTCTAATAGAGGGTGTGCTTCTTGGAAGCAAGGATGCTGCGGAGGGCATCTCCACATCCTAGCGCGTGCTTGGTGTTTTGTGAACGGATGGAGGCGGGAGTCATGAAGAAGTGGGTGAGAGAAGCAGCACACTCCGAGGCGTCAGTGGGAGAGGGGTGCAGACGGGCGGAGAAGGGGGGGAAGGAGAGCTCAGAATGATGCACCTGGGTACCCGGAGGGAGCTCCTCCCATCCAGCCAAGCCTCCCTTGCCCTGGTGATGCCCACGTTTCAGGTGCACTAGACCAGCGTATGTTGGCAGAGAGTGTGAGCCCCAGGCAACACAGGCAGGATCCAAAAGTTAGTAGTGACACTTCCTCCAGCTTCCCGGGATAAAAAGTTGCGGTCCCTGGAAGCTCCAGGTATGGGACACGGGACTGTCCCAGAGGGGAGAAGGGTAAGTGTCAGAGGAGTGAAACAAGGAGCCAAGGGCTGGGGGAGCTCAGACCCCGTCCTCTGCCCGAGTCACGTCACTCAGCCTGGTTCCTTCTTTTGAGCCTCAGGGCCGGCTGGCTGCCCCTTCTCGGGCCTCTCCCTCGTGCCCAGGGCCCATTTTGGAAGGCTAGGGCCCTGACCCCAGATCCTGCAATGTCAAGACTCACCTCCCAGCTCAGGACCACACGATTTAGCACGGAATTATTTCCCATCTTGCATGATTCTCAATTTGCTGGTGCAAATGTGCACTGCACGTGAGGGTGATCTCTCACAGCATCTGTCACCCTGCGACTTGCCAGGGCTAAGACACCTGGTCTGGCTGGCCGGCCACTATTCTTGTCTCCAGGGCTTCCGGGAAGAAGGCAGCTGCCCCAAGTGGGGCGAGGTGGGGGGAGCAGCTTGCTGCACCACAGTGTGTGCGGCGGCACCCCCTGACCAGAAGCACACATGTGTGAGCCTGGATTTTAGGGCCAGACCGACCAGGGCTCAAATTCCAGCTCTGTTATTTATCACCTGTGTGACTTTGGACAACTTATTTAACCTCTCTGAATCTCGCGCATTGGCCCCGTCCCCCTTTCCGAGAGTTGTTCCAAGGATCTCACGAGAACAGGGGTGTGAAAGTCTCCCCAGCGGAAGGTGCACGAACGCGCAGGAGCAGCGTGGCGATTAGTGGTGTCCTTCTCGAGAGCGTCACCGGGACAGCAGCTGAGAAAGTGGGAAGGGGCCACGGCCGGATCTCATTCGGGTTCTGCGGTGGAGCCCGGTGATGATGTGCAGACTTCTGGGGGAGAGACATGCCTTGCCATCTGTTTGTGTTAGAGAGAGCTTTGCAGCTACTCCAGCCCGCCCCGGCCCCTCTGAACCCATCCTGAACCCCCCGGGACCGGCTCGCTCCAGGACCCGGCCCGGCTCATCCTGACGCACAGCAGCCACTGTCTCCGGCTGCCCTGGTTTCCTGCACTGTCTGCTCTCCCCGCCGCCCCCAGACTGTAAATCTTCCCTGGCCTGACGACTTCTCGTGTTTCTAGTGTATCCTGACAACATTTAGCACTGGGGTGGGGGGCTCAGTGTGTGATGGGAAAGGAAGGGGAGAGTCGGGGAACGAGGGAGGACCCCCGTTAGGGCTTTGGAGCCCACCCCTGATCCACCATTCTCACTGATTTGAGTGGCCTTCCCTCAGGGGCTCCACCTCCTAATGCCTCGGCCTCCCCACAGGCCTACAGAACCTTCCAGCACCTTCTAGAAAAAGAGTCAGAGCACCTGGGACTCTCAGACCTCACTTCTAGCCGACCACAATTCCCACCAGACCCATCTCTGCAGGAAGCCAGCCCCCTGCTGACCCATTCCTGGACCCCCGGGCCCTCCATGACTCGCCCCCTGCGGACCCCCTACCCGCGCCCTCCCAGGGACACCCCAGCTCCAGCCCGTGTTTGTGAGCTCACCAGGAACGGCGGGACACGGGCCTTTCTCTCCGCCGTAATGAAACCCTTTAATCATATTCAAATAGGTTACTGTTCAGGGGGAAAATAGAAATATGGATTTGATAGCAATAAATTTCCCTGGCTGGCTAAGCCCAGTTCTTAATTGTGCTGTCCCAGGGCTCGCACATTTCATTGTTCGTTAGGTGCTTAAGTCCCCACTCTCATTTTGTGGCGGTGACATTACCGTTGATGGCTCTAATACTCTCATAATTTGAAAGGGGATTTGCATGATAGAACGCAGAGTATTAAAAGAAAAAGAAACAAGGGAGAGAGAAAAATTGGGGGGGGCAACATGGGAGGAGGAGCTCAGAGGGAAGGAGGACGGTCGGAGGGGGGGGGCGGGCAGAGGAGGAACTCAATCCAGCTTTCACTTTAAAAAAGTCACTTTCTTCAAAGTCAAATCATTGTTTTCATTAAAGTTAAAAAAAAAAAAAAAAAGAAAAGAAAAGAAAGAAAGAAAGAAAGAAAAAAGCCACGGCTGCACATTGGGCTGACTGGGCACTGGTATTCTCCTTATTGTTCCTAATGGTTATTAATTATTATTAGCCGGCTGCGCAGGGCTCTGTGGACGTAATGTCCCCAATGTCCTTGGGGTGGAGTTAAGGGAGGGGGGGGTTCTCAGGCTGACTCTGAATGGGGAGGTTTGATCCTGGGCCTCAGGAAGATGCAGATGCCAGTAGGAGCCAGGTTTGGGGACCTGGAAAGGAGAGGTGACACTTCCCTAGAAAGAAGGCCTCGGTGGAGGGACCCACGCCTTCTGGGGCCCGGCCAGCCTTTCTTGAGTTCCCTGGAAGTTTCTCCTTTCCAAAGCCAGTGAACTGGGCACAACCAGCCTTGCTGGACAGAAGACAATTCTGGTCACTGGTGAGGCCTTCCAAGCCACTTCTGCAAATTGGATTGATTCCCCGCCTCCCCAGGGTGGCCGTCCAGAACTGGAAGGCTCTCAGGTTTGGCCGGACTCCCATCGTTAGACATGCTGGGCGAGTGAATGCCAGCTCTTTCCTCCCGGCTGGGGACAGCAGTCCCTGAAGTCTCAATGACATACCTGCTCCCTACTTAGCATCTTTTTACCTGGGGCCAGAGGCTCTAGAAATCACTGAAGCCCTGGGTTTCTGAGCGTTAAGGGAGGCCTCTGACTAACCCAGCTTTCGCTGAGGTGACGGGGATCCTTGCCTCTCCTCAGACATGGAAGTGTGTGTGGCTGGGTCTCCTTGGACAGATGGAGTGAATGTTCCAGGGACCGCTGCAAGGGGCAAGGTGTGGCGTGTGTGTGCTCGGTGGGTGTTGACTGGGAAGGTTGAGGAGTGTTGCCTCTCTGGGCTCATGAGTTCAGGTGCCCGGACTCTCAGCCTCTATGCAAACCCTTCGCTCTCTAGTTTTGTCACTTTCTATTGTCACCCCATTTGCCTGGCCCCTGGCGCCTTCCCCCATGGGACAGAGAACAGGGCCAGGGCCAGGCTGTGACCTGCTCCTGTGTCTTTGGCAGATCACACACCTGTCCCCCTGGTGTTGCTGCCAGCTCTCAGTGCCTCCTGGCCTGGCTGCACCCCCTCCACTTCCTGCAGACTCTCTTCTGGATTAGAATTTTAAATCAAATAAATTCCGGGCTTGGGAGAAAAGCTGTCTGCAGAGAGTCAGTTCACACCCCTCCGTCCCCTCTCTTTGGCCTGCTTGCTGCTGGAACTGGGGGCCTGGGAATGCACACCCTGGGGGCATCCTCAGTCCCCTCGTCCCCCATGTGCCCCCTCAGCCTTCCAATCAGCCCTTCCCTATCTGCCAGCCCGCTCTGCTGCCCCTCCCCCTCACTCCCCTCACTCTGAGCCCAGGACCACCACCAACTGGGAGGACACCCAGCCCCTGAGGCCTGGGTCTGGAATCCACTTCCCCAGAGGAAGCTGCCCTTGCTCAGCCCTTTGCAGCTGCGGAAATCTGAATACACCCCCCCACACACACATTGAATGGGGCTGAAGCTGCAGGGCCAGGGAGGAAGGAGTCAAGGAGCAGCCATGAGGGTAGAATCCAGAACACCCCCCCCCCCTAAAAAATGTGTCTATACTAGACCATAAAACTCTTATTTTTTATTATGAGGACCCAAGAGGAGGATGGACAAGTGGCAGGCCTGTCCCCATCTCTCCCTCGTCCAGGGCCGCAGCCCCCACCCCACCCTCCTGGGAGTGATGGAATGCAGCAGACCCAGCCTCTCTGCTCCTCAGCCTGACTCCCGGACTCATAACACTTTCCACACGACGGGTCCTCAGAGGTGCAGTCTGAGGCTGCAGGGAAATGAACTTGGTGCCCCCCACCCCACCCCCAAGACCCCCAAGGAGAAGCTGTCTCCAGAAAAAGGGAAAAAAAAAGCCAGAGAGACAAAGTGATTCTTAAATATTTTCCTTCTCTGCAGTCACTCAGGGAGGAAGGGGTGAGGGGCGAGGGAGCCTGGAAGGGGGAACAAAGGGGGTTTAATAGGCTCCGGTGACAGCACAGTGTCCACATTGGGAAAAGATTAATGACGAAAATTAATCGCCTGACCTTTCTTTCCAGGAGCTGGAGGTGAGGCGGGCCATTAAAGCCTCTTATGTTGTAATTAACGTTGGAGGGGAGAGAGAGCTGCCTTCAGAATGGATGTGATCATTTAATTAGGCTTAGGCGTAGGTGCCACAACAGGTCCGGAGAAGTCATAATTTAACTAGAGCTTTAAATTACACAGGCAGAGTAGGGCGAGCAGAGTTTGACGGCCCGAGCGCCTGGCGCGGAGCTCAGGAAAACAATTAAATAAATAAACACCCCGAGTGAGGGAGAGAGACGGTGGCAGAGAGACAGACAGACAGACAGACGGACGGACAAAGAAAGCAGTAGGCGCTGGCGGCAGGACGGTGGGAAGCGGGAAGGACACGGGGTAGAGGGGAAAGTGAGGCGAAATGGGGTGACATTAGCAGCCACGTGAGGCTGGGGAAAGTGAGATCCTGGAGTTAGCAACGGCGTGTGTGTGTGTGTGTGTGTGTGTGTGTGTGTGTGTGTCCCTGGGCAAGTGCACCCTCAACCCCAACAGAGATGCAAACTGCACCCACAAACACACCGACCTACGAGGTTTTGCAGACACTGAGCTCAGGAGGTAGACAGGGCCTCGCTCCTCACCGTCTCCCTACCCAGGACCAGTCGCCTCCCTTCCTAACCTGGCCAGTCTGGGGGTCCCCGAGCGCCACGCGGCGCCCACGTCCCGGGGGGGCCACGCCACGCCCGCCGCGCGTCCTCGCTGCTGGTGCGGAGGCGCGCGGGGTGCGGGCCCGCGAGTGCAAAGCCCCGCAGGTCGCGAGCGAGCCGGGTCGGCGCCCGCCCGGGAAGGTCAAGGCCGCCGCACTGCGCCGCGCGGAGGGGGACTGACCCGCGGTCTCTGGGGCGCCTGGCCCGGGAGTTGCTCAACCTGCGGGATTAGTCACTGGGCGGGAGGAGCCGGACCGCAGGAAAAACGCGAGCAGAGTGCTTCCGCGCGGGGGGTGGGGAGCAGAAGAGGGACTGGCCATTCGGATGAATGGGCAGCAGCAGGGTGGACCCAGGCGGAAGGGATGGCATGGGAACCCCGCGGGGCTTTTGTGGAGCGCTGTAAGAGAGGTGTCACCTCCTCCAGTTCTGTTCAGGACGGTGGGAGTGGTCGACACCGAGTGGGTCAAAGAAAGGCTCAAGGTGGCGCCCCCCGCCCCACACCTGGGTCCCTGCTCTGTCTTCAGAGGCTGGTCACTGTTGGGGTTTTCCTGGGCCCCTGGGGACTGCGATGACCTCACTGTCCCCTCTCACTCTAACCCTTCGCAGGGGACCCTGCAGAAGGATCCTGGAAAGAGGGAGAGGGAGAAGAGAGGAAGAGAGAGCAAGGGACGGGGTTGAGGGGGGAGAGCAGGGTGGGACTTCCTCTACCCTCCAACAGCTCCTGAGGTCCTCCCGGCCCTGGGCTGAACCCAGCTGCCAACCCTCAAGGCCTGGCTGGGGGACTGTACATCTCCCCCTGAACACAAACCATTCGGATCGGGAGAAGAGAGTTATGGATGAGAAGACAGAGATGTCCTCCCAAACTCCCAATGGTTCACTAGTCCCCACCTCAGAAAATCAAACAAGACCCTGCCTCCTGCCCCTTCCCCATGGCCAACACAAAAGCCACCAAAATGGTCTCCCATAGGACATTTTTACCCCCAGAACAAAGCAGAATTTCCAGTTTGATTCAACATCCACAAATTCTCCAAATTAGTAAAACTCTCATTTGGAGCTTTGTCTGTGCCCCTCTAGTTACTTGAATGATAGATGGATTGATTGATTGTCTGATGGGTCTTTGGTCTGTCTTGCAGCTCAGGACTCTGTCCTGAGAATGTTCAGCCTGCATTGGGGACAAAGGAGGAGCTGTGACCTGCAGAGACTGGAGAGCGATGGGGGTGTCAGGTGGGGGGTATAGGGCTCGTCCACTCAGACCAGCGCTCTGCTGGCCCAGGGTCTGGTCATGTCTTGATTGTGCCAGGGCTGCCTTTGCTGTGTGACCGACCAAAGGGCCACAAAGCCCAGCTGCAGAACTCCTAAGGCCCTGACCTGGGTCGGATAGGGAGGCAGAGGCTGCCGGGCACCCAGAAGACCAGAAGGGGGGTGGGAGGAGCAGGGAAAGAAGGTGGGAACCGAGAGGCAGGAAGGAGGGGTGTTACTAAACAGAAAAGGGCAGGGGAAGGGGCTGTGGGGAGAAGGGCAAGCCTGGATCAGACCTACTGGTTCTGTGAAGCCCCTGTCCCCCACTCTCTACGTGGGACACAAACCCCAGCCCACAGGAGACCTCTCAGCTGTTCCCCTCCCCTCCTCTCTCCAGAAGCCTGTGGGCTCCGGGAGACCCTCTCTCTGCCCTTCCATTTTGTTCAGGATGAAATCTAGACTAGTAAGAGCCCAGAAGGCTGCCTGTGCCCTGGGCCCTACCTCTTCGTTTCAGTCTCCTCTCCCTCGTCCCTCCGTCCCTCGTCTGCACTCTGCTCCAGCCACACCACCCGGCTTTCTCTCCCTCCCCCCAACTAGACTTGAAGCTCCCCGTGGGCCAGACCAGGCTGTCAGCATGGCCTGTTGTCCCGCAGTGCCTAGAATGGTGCTGTGGTAACAGCCAAGTAAACATTTATTGACTAAATGTCTTACAATTCAAGTCCCCCACCCCCAGCTGTGCCTGGCACACCCAGAAGGCCCCTCCCCTTATGGACCCCTTATCGCCTGCAGAGACCAGAATTGAATGTTTCTGGGAGGGTCTCATACAGAGGCCACAAATTAGCCTGCGGCTAATTAAAACAGTCCACTTGGGATGGCTGAGCCCCGTGGCCAGGATAGAGAGCCCAGCACAGAAAGTGCCGGGACTCCCCTAGCAGCAAGCGCCCCTTCCCATCCTGTGTAGGGCCCTGCCAGTGCATTTCTGCAACATGGTGGAGGAGAAAAAGCTACCGGGAAAAACAGCTTTCCAGAACAGACAGCAGGGCGATACCCTCGGAATGAGATGAACAGAAGCCTAGGGGCCCCGTCTGGAGGAATTTGGTTAGGAAGACGCTGGGGCCGGTGAAGGGGGGTCTGCCTCTCCGTGAGAACAGTCCAGGCCACTGGCCTGTTTGTTTTTCTGTCTGTTTGTTGGATGGGGGCGGGAGAGATAAGGACATGGAAACAACCTTAAAATAACCTCCACAATTCCCTAGGCACTGCCAGGACTGGGTGCTTGGGTCTAGCAGGCTTGTATTGTGGCTCAGGGGGGTTGGTTCTGGCCCGTGTGTCTGCCCGTCTGTCTGTCTGTCTGCGTGCGTGCATTGTGCTCTCGCCAGGTCGCCAGCCCCCATTTGTTCCCTTGTGTGCTGAGTGAGCTGGAGTTGATTTCAGCCCTCTCAGCTGACGCTAGCAGGAATAAATAATCCCATGACTTGAGTTAGGAGGCAGGGCCCCGAGGAGTCACAGTGACTGCATAAATCCTGAAGATGTGGGGCTCAGGTGGGCCCCCCTGAGCGCAGGGTCACTCCCTGGGACTTAGGACTCCTTAATTCAACACTTGCCGCCTCCTTCTCTTTATCCCTCCCCAGTTGCATCCCACACACAGAGGGCTGAATCTTGGCCCCCTCCCTCTGTGTCCTGGGGGGGCTGGGTCTTCCCTGCAGAGTGTGCTGGAGGCCCTGTGAGGCAGAGACGGGCTTTCTCAGACCTCATCTCCCGGGCCCTCCTCTCCCGGATTCCCTCTCAGCTCTCCCTCCTCTCCCCAGCCGCACTCTACAGGGCAACCACAGCCCAGGGAGCAGGTCTCCCCCACCTAAGATTAAGCCAAGAGGGGTGTGGATCCAGGCCAAAGAATAGAGAGGGAGGCTCAAGATTATCCACCCTCCCATATCTGGGCCTCTCTATACCCCAGGGTCTTAGAGAAAAGTGCAGAATGGGGAACATTTGCCTTGAAACCTACCCCCTCCATTGTCCTCCCCCGGCCCGCCTCTAGACCTGGGCTAGAGTCTCCACTCTGCCACCAGCCCACATCTGGGAGCTCGACCTTGAGCAAACATTCTTCTCCCCTACCTACTGCTTGGATTATCACCCAGCCAAGTTCCTGAGCATTCAGTTGGGTAATGGATGTCCTCAAAAAGTGTCTGAATTTTAAAAGAGGGGCTTTTTAACCCAAAGTTTTTGTCATTAGGTGGATGTGTAAGCATAGGGGGAATTTCTGAAATGGGGCTTTTCAAGGGATGTCCCCTTGCCTCAGAAGGCCCCTTCAACCAGCAGAGTTCTGCCCATTGGCCCCTTCATTTTCCAACTGGTCTCTCTGCCATCATCACCCCAAATGAAAAATAACCAGTGTTGGGTTTTTTTTAATATTTCTGAACTCAGGGAGACTGGGCCCCAAACTACCGAATAAAATAATCATTTTCCAATCAAATTGCTTAAAAGTATGTTATTCATTCCTGTAGACATTAAACATTTATTGAGCAACAATTGTGAAGCACTGGGCACCCACACAGAGATGAAAACCAATGACAATTTAGATTACAGCCGTGTGGTTGATGGTTTACAGTCTAGAAAGCCATTACCATTTAGCCATTCAGTGAGATAGACAAAGATCAGAAAAGGAATCGGATAAGGAGAGGGAAGGGATAAGAGTCGGATTAGGCTATCACCTTTCTCTTCCTCCTGACCCCATGAGGCAGATACGTGCTCTCTCTGGCTGGGTGGCTGATGCTCATTGCCTTTATTATCCATGCCTGGGCCTGAAGCTAGACGTCCAAATCACAATTTCAAGGAAGTTAGTTGTTCAGTGTCAGGTTACACAGGGACGATTGTTGATTCATTTCTTCATCCATTTAACAAGTATTTCCCAAGCACAATCCCACGCTTAACAGAAAACTCCTAAGCCACAGACAGACATAGGAAGGACATTGATAGCCATTTGGAACAATTAAGCCAATGGTGATGCTGGTCGAAGTGTGCTCAGCATCCGTGAAGGGCGTAGGCTGGCAGGGGCAGGAGCTCAGCAGACAGAGGTTGCCCTGGGGCAGGGTGGGGGTGAGCAGTGGAGGAAAGCTTCCAAAGGGAGGTAGTACCTCAGTTACTGTCTTTTGAAGGACAGGTATAGCTCGTACAGATCGGCAGAGTGAAAGAGGAAAAAATTTGGCATTCAAAAAAAAGAGGAAGAGCCCTAGCTCCTTTGGTTAGAGCATTGTGCTGATGTGTAAAGGTTGTGGGTTCGATGCCCGGTCAGGGCACATTACAGGGACAGATCAGTGTTTCTGTCTCTCTGTCTCCCTTCGTCTCTCTCTAGAATAAATAAAGATAGATTTCTTTAAGTGGAAGAATAGGGATGGGAAACAACACGTAAAGTGAGGCAAGGGGGAGTGAGACGGACAGCAGGTTTCACGGGCTGTGGAATGGACTGGTTTGGCTGGAGCTCAGTTGTTGGAAAGGGGGCTGGAGAGCTAGGTGAATGGAGACTTGTGGAGATGACCTTGAGGCAGTATTACTCAGCCATTACCACAGTAACTCTGCCTAGCAAATCACATAAACACTCCACCGTTTACAACAACAAGCCTTTGTTTTTCTCAGACTGTGGGTTGGGCTCAAGGCTATCCCACATTCTCTTTGAACCAGCAGGGCAATCACAGGAGCTCCAGAGACCAGCCGAACAGCACAAACATTTTACAAACATTTTTAATCCTATGTTCTGGTCACATTCACTGATATGCCATTGGTCAAAGCCAGTCACCTGACCAAGGCCAGCATCATTGTGGTCAGAAAGGAGAGTCACGTGACAAAGGGTGTGAGGTAAAATCCTACTACTGGTGGGAAGAATTGGGACCAGGGATCTCATTTATCTCAGCTGCTAACGAAAAGCCACCAGAAGTTCCTAAGCAGTTGAGTGGTCCAAGCAACACCCTATGGAAGCTGCATTCCAAGTGTCTGAAGCCTTTCACTGATGCTTTCCCATTCTCTTCCCAACAACCCCCGGAAGAAGGTATTGTGATCCCGTTTTTCAGACGAGGCGAGGAGACCCCGAGTGCTGTGGCTCAACAAAATGACACTGTTGGAAAGAGATGAAGCTCAATTTAAAGATGCTTGGGCTCCCAGCCTAGAGCCCCTTGCTCTCCATGGGCTGCGGGGTGCAGGCTGGCGAGCAGTGCAGGGTTGTAGACGGTGGGGGTGGGGGCGCGGGGGAGAAGACCATGGTCTCAGTCCGTGAGGAGGGCTCCAGCGAGGCTGGCGGCAGAGGAGGGGAGACAAAAGTCTAAGCTCCTTTTGGTTTGCTTTTGCATTTTCTTTATAGAGGTATAATTTTCACTGAGTAAAAAAAATGCGCAGATCGTAAGTGTGCAATTGATGAGTTTTGTCAAAGGTGTCTGCGTTATCAACAACCAGTCAAGGTAGAGAACATTGCCATAATCCCGGCGAGTTTCCCGGGCGCCCCTTCCCAGTCAGTCCTGCTTCCTCCGCGCAAACGTTTTTTGGACCCCCTTATCACCATAGATTAGTCTTGCCTGTCTTTGTACTTTATATAAATGGAATCACACGGCATGCTCTCTTTCGGGTCTGGTTTATGTCACTCAGCATAATGTCTTGGAGCTTCATCTATGTTGCTGCATGTTGCAGTAGTTAGTTTATTTTTACTGTAATACATATTCCATTGTATGACTTTACCACAATTTAATCCATTTTCCTGTTGGTGGACGTTTTGGGTTGTTTCCAGCGTTTTTGCTATTACTAACAGGGCTGCTATGAACATTCGAGGACAAGTCTTTGTATGGACAAGGTTCTTTTTTCTGCCTGGGTATATCTCGAGGAGTAGAATTGCTGGGTCATGAGGTAGGTGTAGATCCAACTCTTCTGGTCCTCGCAGCAGACAGAGCGATCTAGTCCAGGATGTGGGGCAGCAGAGAAGCCACTGGAAAACCCCTGGGTAGGCACAGTCTGTCCCCCCATGGTCACGCCCTTGGCACCATGCTCATCTTTCTTGTGTCCTCACCACCAACAACAACATTACCCTGTTTGCAAAATCCAGCTGCCCCCCACTGCCCCCCCCCCCGAGCTTTAGCCCAGAATGTCCTCATGACCTCCCTCCAGTGCGTCTGAGCACTCATTTCCTCCCAGACTCATTGCCTCCCTCTCTGGAAGCTCCCTTCCCTTCTTGTGCTTAGCACCATTGCAGCTGACTGCCGGGTGAGTTTCCCTCCTAGACAGGGAGATTCTTGGGAGCAGGTTCTGCGTCCTAGTCACCTTTGTGTTTTTGGTACCCAGCACATAGGAAGTGAACAATAAACATTTCCTGAAGAAAGAGAGGGAGGAATGTTCCCACAACTAGAGACAAATCCTAAGGGCTCTGCTAAACTTATTCACATGAAGACACTAAGCTATTGAATCCCAGGGATAGTTAAATAGAGGATAAATACCTTAGCCCAAAGGACTGATGGTAGCATTGATCATGGGCTGCTGAGGGAAAATATATTTTAGCTGGGATCCCTCACAGTGACGCACAGACGTCATCGCATGAGACCAGTCTACCCATATGTCATCGTATCAGCATTGCTACCATCTGATACACCCAACGCTGTGCCAGGTGCACTGTCCTGCTTAATCCTAATGATGACCCTCTGCAGTGGCTACCATCATCATCCCCATTTTAGAGATGAAAAAGCTAAGGCACAAAAAGATTAAGCAACTGATCCAGAGACACAACACTAAGTAAGGAGCAGAAACTGGAGCTGCGGCTGGCTGACTCCCCGGCCCATCCCCCAGCCCAGAGCCTTTCTACGGCCCATCGGAATGTCCTCACGGACAGGCCTCTGCAAGGTGACTTGGGGCCCCACCTGCTAGAGTTGTAGGTTTTAAGGTGAACTTACTAAATTAACAGAAAAACTTAGGTGAAGGCTGAGGAAGGTGGGAGAGGGCAAGCAGCCCCGCGTGTATGTGTGTGTGTGTCCACGTGCATGAGCATGTGTGCATATGTGCCTGTGCCCACATGTGTGTGCAGACGTGTGTGGACATGTGCATGCATGGGTTTGTGTGTGGATACATGGATGTGCCAGGGCCAAGGGGAGGGGCTTGCCAATTAAGAGAAGTTAATTAATGTGAAGTTTCCTCACAGTAAATATTTGCGGAATTGAATTAAAATGCTAAAGAGAGTGCTCTACAAATGCGAGGTGTTGTTATTACTATTATCTCCAAATTGCAGGCTTTAAGAAAAGAGAGGCAGGCAGAGAGCTGGTGACAGGGTGAGCTAGCCTCCGGTCACCCCCAGGCCACACCGCCCTGACTCCCCTTCACAGGCGCTGTCTGGGTGCTTCTCCTCCCGGGCTGGCTTGCAACCCGTCAGGATGGCAGCGACAGTGACGTTGGAAACTGACGTGGAAGGAGCCCTCTGCACAGGCTGCCCTGGGCACGTGCTCTGCGTGCCTGCTGTCTGTTAGTCCCCCCAAGCAGCCAGGGAGGTGGCGCCCATGGAATCCTGAGCATCCCCGACGCACGGAGAAGAAAACTGAGGCTCAGAAGGGTCGTACAAGAGAACGTGCGTGGGCACTGAGAGCGCCTAGAGGAGCAGGGCTCTGCTTCTCCCACCATGGAGACCCAAGTCCTCCTGCACAAGGCTAGCACGGAACAGGTTACAGATGGTCAGGACCGTGCAGTGGACCGGAGAGAGAGTGTGGAGTGAAAGGCCCCAGAGCCGTCCGAGCCCCGAGCTGGGCACTTCCTCTCCTACCACCTCGCCTTCCTCATGGGCAAAGCGGGAATGAATCGTCGCCACAGCAGAGACTCACTGTGATGGAGAACACAGGTGAAATGCCTAGTACCTAGCGAGTGCTCAAATATGTTAGCCATTATTGTCAATGGGCCGAGTTCTCACTTGAATCTAAAATGTATTCCTTCTCCCATAAAGTAATAAGATAAGACTCAGGGCATTCAAACTTTAGGAGTGCACGTTTAGGAGGTATTTAGTCCAGCCCCCTCGGGTAACGGGTAAGAAAAGTGAAGCCCAAAGAGCAGCGTCAAGGTCACGTGGCTCACAAGGGGCAGGGCGTGGATTCAAACGCAGATTTTATGCGCCCTGGCAGGCCTCTCGCTGGCCTGAAATGCCTCTGATGGGGGCTCCCGACCGTTGTCATGGAGCTGGCCTGAGGATCCAGGGGGGCCCAGGACAGGCAGGGAGGGTGCCAAAGCCTCAGCCCCCCAAGGAGAGGTGGCAACAAAGCCTGGGTGGAGTGCAGCTACCACACCCTCCCACAGTAGATGCCGAGCGAAGAGGCCAGAGAGTGGGGCAACCTTGAGGGACCACAAGCTGGCGCAGGGGATCACGGGAGGCAGAGTGTCACTCGTGCATCCCGGAGCCCCTAGACCCTCCTCGTCTCGTGGGGTGTGGGGTCTTTTCTCCTCCCTGCTCTCCCCTCTAGTGTTAGGATCTTCAACAGTTTGAAAACCACTCTCCAGGAGAGAGAGAGAGGGAGAGAGGGAGGTCCCGGGCCCTGTGGTGCCCTGCCCCTCTCCCCTGCCCCTGGCTGCCACTCTCTAAGACCTGTGCCCTCCCCGGCAGCCCCAGTCACTCTCCCTCCTGACTGCCACATAAACCCAGAGCCCGCAACACTCCCTGTCAACATGCCTCCTCCCCGGAGGTCCAAGCCCTTAAAACTTAATAGTCTCTCAAATGCTATAACGCTAGAGGGGGCTTTTATGGACTCAACAGGGATAATATTATGAAAGGGTGTTAGCTGCCTAACGTGGGCTGCTCACAGTGGGTCACCGGCCCCCAGCCCCTCACACACACTTCAAGGGGCCTCCGAGGGGCCCCCTCCACTGCGAGGGCCACCAGCTCCCACTCCAAGTCCCCCAGCCAGCCAGCCAGCTCTCTTCTGTATTCTAACAGGTTATTACAGAAGAGTTCACTGCAAATAGGGGCCTAGTGGGAGGTTGGGACCCCTCTGGCCCTGGCTCGATTGAAGCTAGACCAATAGGGGGTTGGTACGGGGGAAATATCTCGGTGACTAATGAGTGGGCAATTGAAAGCTCTCTCGTGTCAATGGGGAGCAGATGGGGAGGATTCCTGAGGCCTGGTCTCGGAGGTATGGGTGGATGGTGGAGGGAGGGTGGGCTGGGGGACCTGCGTGGGGTCAGCAGGTGGGGCAGGGGTGGGGGAGGGCTGGCCCCACTGTCACCGCAGAGGAAAAGGGCTTCTGGGGCCCAGGCAGTGGGCTAGAGGCCAGGCCAGGCTGTGCCCTGGGCCCGTCTGCTTTTACCTTCTCCTCTTCGAAGGGTCACACTGTGCTGCTCCTCCCTTCTTCCTCTGCTTCCTGCTTCCCCCTTTGTGGCCTACCCGGTATGTACCTCTGTGTCTGCCCTGCCCTGCTGCCTCCTCCTCTTCCTCCCTGCCCCCTCTCCACCCCCTCTCTCCTACTACTGAGAGACCCCAGACATTCTGCCCAGACTTCAGTAGGACTAGGCAGCCCCCCCGCAGATAAATAAAATACTAAATAACACTAAATAAATACTCTGGCTGACTTGCCAACAGACACATACACACACACACACACACACACACACACACACGCTTCTCCCAGACACACATGTGCACGCACACACACATACACACAGAGGCACGCACACATATTTTCTTCATTACCGCCTCTAATACTGTCTTTCTTCCATCTTGAGTTCAATGTTGTTTTTTGTCTCTTTTTGACCCTCCCCCTCCACTTCCCCTCAATTTATTCCAGCTGTGAAAACCTTTTTCCCATCTCCTCTGTCACCCCGGCAGATAGGTGAGTGGCAGGCAGAGGAGTCCACTCCGCAGCCACTGTTGGTAATGGGTGCCAGATGTGGCGCTGGCCCCCAGCCCAGCCCCAGGCGGGACTCCCGCACCGGCTCCAGCGTCTGGGTGTGAAAGGGGAGATGCGGCCCAGGCCTGGGTCTTGGTGGGATCAGGAGCCCGGGCTCGGGGGACATGGGTGTGGAGGGCTGGGTCCAGGGGCTGCAGGACGGAGGAGGCTGGGGTGCAGAAAACCAGGGTGTGGGAGCCCCTCGGAGGAAGGCGGAGACCACCGGCCGGCCGGCTGGAATGTGAGGCAGGGATGACAGAAGCCAGGGCAGCCTGGACGGAAGACACTGGGAGCAGCCTTCCCCGGGCCCCTCATCAGCCATTTTATTTCTCGGGGGTAAAAGTTTTGCTGCCGCTGTTGTGTATAAATGTATGCATTGGGTAAAAGACAAAAAGCCAATTATAACACTCTAGGATTCTCCACGATTACTCTACCACTAATGGTAGTGAAACCAGTTCACGTTTATGGAGTACGTGAGGTGCTTTCGAGTACATGGATTTACTCATCCTCCCCTTCAATTTTCACAGCAATCCTGTGTGGTGGGAACCATGTGGTCCCCATGTTATGGATGCAGCAAAAGAGGCCCAGGCATCCAACTGGCCCGTTTAGAAAGGGTGGGTACCAGATTGGAGTCCAGACCATCTGACTCCAGAGACCACACTAGGCTCTCAGGAACTACTGTAAAATCTTTAAAAAAAAAAAAAAAAAAGACTTTATTCATTTTAGAGAAGAGAGAGAGAAGGGGGGAGGAGCAGGAAGCATCAACTCATGTGCCTTGACAGAGCATGCCCAGGGTTTCAAACCAGTGACCTTAGCGTTCCCGGGTCAATGCTTTATCCGCTGCACCACCACAGGTCAGGCACTACTGTAAAATCTTTAAAGGAGCTAGCTAGAAGGAACTGTTTCTGACGGGGGAACAGAGGTGCGGAGAGGAGAGGTGACTTGGGCAAGGACACACAGAATTGGGCCACTGCAGGGCTGAATCCCAGGGTGTGCATTCGGTTTGTCCTCAGAGCCAGCCCTTCACACAGCACCGTGGATCTGACTTGGAACAAGGTGAGGACAGAAACTAGCAGACAGGCAGAGGGAAGGTTTAATAGTGGGGCTGGCAGACTGCACTGTGTCTCTACTGCCAGGCCCTTGGCTCACAAAGAGGCCTTAGAGAAAAATTGTCCTCAAAAAGAAAAAGAGAGCCTGACCAGGCAATGGCACAATGGATAGAGCATTGACCTGGGATGCTGAGGACCCAGGTTCAAAACCCCAAGGTTGCCGGCTTGAGAGCAGGTTCACCAGCTTGAGCGCAGAGTTGACGGCTTGAACGTGGGATCATAGACATGACCCCATGGTCACTGGCTTGAGCCCAAAGGTCACTGGCTTGAAGCCCAAGGTTGCTGGCTTGAGCCCAAGGTCACTGGCTTGAGCAAGGGGTCACTTGCTCTGCTGGAGCTCCCCAGTCAAGATACATATGAGAAAGCAATCACTGAACAACTAAGGCACCACAATGAAGAATTGATGCTTCTCATCTCTCTCCCTTTCTGTCTGTCTGTCCTTGTCTTCCCGCACCCCCTCTCACTCTCACTAAAAAATAAAATAAAGAAAAAGAAAACAAGGCAAGAGCAAAGTAGGGAGCGCCACAGGGGCAGAAGTACGCTGTTTTAAGATACAGTGGCAAGGTGATGTCTGAGCAGACCTCTGAGAGATGAGGGAAGGAGCCACGTGGACACCTGGGGTAAGAGTGTCCCAGGCAGAGGGACAGCAAGAGCAAAGGCTCTGAGGCAGGACTGTGTCATTCAGCTAATGTGTCCAGAGTACAGGGAGCCAAGGGAGAGAATAACAGCAAAGTCAGAGCCAGGAAGGGTGCAGGTCACAGAGGCCCCGATGGCCACCGAAAGGGCCTGGCCACCACTCCCAGTGCAGTGGGAGCTGTGGTGGGGACTCTGGGCAGGGGTGACGTGGAACCAGAGGGCAGCCGTGGAGGTGATGAGGAGCGGTAGGGTTCTGCATCTATTTTTAAATTAGCGCGCATCTGATTTCCCGAGTTGGGTGTGGGGTGCGAGAGAAAGACAGCAGCCCTCCAGAGGACTCCAGGGTTTCCAGCTTGAGCGACTGGACAGAGGAGTTGAGGAGCGGGTCCGGGGCAGAGCGGGAATGGGCTTCGGAACCCGCTGAGTTTGAGGTGGCTGCTCTCGGCGCCTCCTGAGTCCCCCTGGAGAGGGGGACAGCAAGGGCAATTGGTAAGATTGCTCCTGTATTTACTGAAAATTGTGGCCTTTCGTTCACGAGGGTCTTTTGGTGTTCTTTTTGATTTTTTAAATTTTATTTTTTTATTTTTTTACAGAGACAGAGAGTGAGTCAGAGAGAGGGATAGACAGGGACAGACAGACAGGAACGGAGAGATGAGAAGCATCAATCATTAGTTTTTCATTGCGCATTGTGACACCTTAGTTGTTCATTGATTGCTTTCTCATATGTGCCTTGACCAGGGGGCTACAGCAGACTGAGTAACCCCTTGCTGGAGCCAGCAACCTTGGGTTCAAGCTGGTGGGCTTTTGCTCAAACCAGATGAGCCCGCACTCAAGCTGGTGACCTCGGGGTCTCGAACCTGGGTCCTCTGCATCCCAGTCCGACACTCTATCCACTGCGCCACTGCCTGGTCAGGCCCTTTTGATTTTTTAAAATATGATATCAAAAGATTGTTTACCTCGATTACTGAGGTGCTGAGCCCCTACTTCGCTTTTGTACCCTAGTCTCAGCCCTGCCTTGTTACAGATATCCACGTGGAATGCAGGGGCCGGGCTCACCCCTCTTTGGATTCCCAGATGCCCCCAGAGCCAGTAGTACGCCCCCAGGCCCGTGACCAGAATGTGACCGACAGGGTGGCCACATCCAGCCAGGAGGTGGTCCTGAGCAGGGACGGTGGCCAGGGTAGAAAGGAGAGGGGTCTGCTGAGACGTGGGCTCGCTGGCTGGCTGGCTGGCTGACCTAGAAGCAGGCAGAAGGGTGTGAGTCCATCAGCTCACCGGGCCCCACCCGGCCCCAGTGATGGATGGCATCTGTCTTCTGCTTTATTAAACTCACGCTGCTCAGTTCAGCCCTGGATTTGCAAAAGGCTTAATAAGCATTTGGAAAGGATCGGGGAGGGAGGCTGGGATTTCAGGGGGTTACCAAGACCCAGACAGGAAACGGCTTGCGCCCTGAGTGGGCCCCGGGAGGGAGTCAGGTGTCCGGGTGGGAAATTGGGGGGAGTATCTGGTTTCACAGAAGATACTTTGAAGGCCCCAGAGGAGGGGGCCCACAGTTCTTGGGGCCACCCCTCCCCAGCACTGTTCTTGCCACACACTAGGAGTTCCCAGCACCTGAACTGGGTGTTCTGGGCACTTGGATGGCCAAGGGGTTGCAGGGACTATGCAAGGATAGGGGAGGAGAAGAGGACATCTCTGTCCTCTGGGCATTCCCAGCCGCAAAGAGCAGCAGGATACACAGCACAGGCACCCACAGCCAGTTCCCCGCTCTCCCTTCCAACTTCTCAACATCCACAGCCTCCTTAGCATGTGCCCTTGGTTTGGAACCAACTGTACAACTACTGGCACTGGCACTGAGTGTGAGCACCAGGCGCTCCTCTCTCCCAAATGGGGCTGGAAACTCCCGGGGGGGGGGGGGAGGGTACAGCAAAGTCACCCTCTCTCTCTGCACAGGCTCCTGGGGCCCCACTTAGCCTGCGGTGTGCGGTGGGCAGTCCACCTGGGCTTGCCAGAGCAGAGAGCAGGCGTCTCTCCCTGACTCCTCGCAGTGAAGGCCACCTTGGTAGCGTGGAGGCCACAGTGGAGGGAGTCTTTACACCCTGGAAATTGGTAAGCGCTTTTTTGCCTCCTGGAGAGCCAGCTGTTGAACGTTTACCAGCATACCTCTGCCTCACATGCCCTTCCACCAGCAAGAGCCACAAGCCCTGCCGGATATACAAATAAATCAACTTTCCCTCCTTCTGGATGGTGCAGATTGGGACCATGTGTCTCTTATTAATAAGGACAGCACCCAGTGCAAATGAGTCTCAGCTGTCTAGGCTCAAATCATGGCTCCACCATTGCACGGTGATATACAGTGTCATTCTGTTAGATCTTGGGTGGATTGTTCTGAGATTTAAATGAGATAGTATTTGAAAGGTGCTTTGGAATCAGACCTACAAACAGTAAGTAGCCAATAGATAGATGCTAGTCCTTACTATGGGTCTCTGGTGGTGCTAAATACCTCATCCTAAGTCAAGCCTTACAACCACCCCGGAGGGAGATACAGCTATTATTCCCATTCTGTAAACGGGCAAAGTGAGGCAAAGATGTGTTCATACTTTACCTGAAGTCACCTAGTAGCAGAGCAGGGATTGGAACCCAGGACCATCCTGGTGTAATAACATGGCTCTCTTGGGCTACTGTGCCATCGGATTCCTCCAATATGGACATGAGGTGGGAATTATAATACTGGCAGCAGCGGCCCTTGGTTCTTCTCCCTTCTCCATCTCGCCACCAGCAGTGATAGGTCCTTCTCCTAGATGACCTGGAGAAGGAGCCCCTCAGAGCCCTGTCCCCCCGGCCATCCCCTCCACAATTGCTCTTGACCAGCAGACAGTCCCTCCGGAGGTGGGGAACTTCCTTAGCAAGGAAACCCACACTTCTCTCTGGCATGCTCCCCTCTTTCCCAGCTCCCTGCCTTTGTCTCTGGGTCTGTCCCCCAGGCTTCTCTCTCCCTCTCTGGTCTTTGTCTTCCCCTGCCCACGCCCCATCTATGCAAACGCCCACCCAGGAGCCACCTGACTCCGCAAGGTGCCCACCCCAGGAAGGTCAAGGACCCCACAGCCTTCCTGCGATTTTCCTTCTAAGTCTCTTTTTTCCCTTCCTTCTTCCCAATTTCACCTTCTCTTCTTCCTTTTTCTCCCGCCATTTCCTTTCTCTCCTCATCCTTGTTTGTTGCTCAGGGTCTGGTCTTTCTGTCCTCTGCCCCTCCATCTCTCTTCCTATTTCTGTCTCTCATTGGGTCAGTCTGTCTGGTGACAAGGGTGCATGTATGTGTTTGTCAGTCTCTGTTCTTTGTGGATGTCTGTGTGTCTGTCTGTCTCTCTCCCTCTCTCTCCTCCCCCTGTACCCCCCTTTCCCCAACATCCTGAAGTGTGTGTGTGTGTGTGTGTTACATGTGTGTCTATGTACGTGTGTGTCTCCGCATATGAGAGCCTAACTCACCTCAGTGTCTTTCCCACTCTGTGTCTGCATGTGTGTGTCTGTCTGTCTGTCAGTCTAGCTGCTGCTGACTCCGTGTGTCTGTCTCCAGAGCTGCCTCTCCGGTCTCTCTCCGGCAGCGTCTGTTAGGGCTGCACTTTGGAGGCTCCCGGAGGAGACCCCCACTCACCCCTCCCAAAGTTCACTGCCTTGTCAAACGGAGCTAATCTCTTATGGGAGGAAAAAGCCTCATTCAAACTGGGGTGGGGGGAGGAGAGGGGGAAGGGGAGGTCTCCTTGGCTGCAGCCTGAAAACACCCTGGCCCATAATACCCCTTTTGTTCTAGGCTGGTGGGAGGGGGTGGGCGGTGGAATGAAAGAGGGGGGATATTAAAGGAGCAGGTGAAAGACGTGTGTCTTCAGCAGCCAGAGATAAGCGCTTACCCCCTTCTAATCTGACGGAGGCCTATTATCTTCCCGCCACAGTCATTACTATTAATATTAAACACCCCCCAATCCAGCTAGACAACAACCTGAAGGGGCTGACTCCTTGCCCCAGCCAGTTCCGCTGGGGAGACCCTGCCCTGACCCCCCCCCTGTACTTGACCACTGCTCAGCCCCCCCCACCCCAAGCCTCCTTGAACTTCCCCACGACCTCCCGCCCACAACAGCTCCCCTTCTCCCCCCGCCCCAGCCCCACCCGCAGCCTCCCTGGTCACCAGCCCTTCCTCCCTCTAGTAGACTCCCCATCCTAGCTCTGTTTCTCGGGGTTTCTCTGCACCACAGCCCTCCTCTCCACACGCTCCCTTAGCCTGGGCAGAAAGACAGAAGCAGGTGGGGTTCACCATACACCCCCCACTTTGACATCTGACGGAATGGATTTACATTCCAGTGCCACCCCTTTCAGGCTAGGCGACCAGGGGCAAGTGCCTTAACCCTCTGAGCCTCAGTTTCCCATACCTCTAAAATGGGTGCAAGTTATACTCCTTACGACATGGGGCTGTCCTAAGGCTTATGGGAAAGAATGAATGAAGGAGCTCTTAGTGCATGCCTGATACATTTTAATGGCTCAATCAACAGTGGCGGGAACCATTGTTAGTCGAACAGCCACCGGGCCCCTACTCTACATCAAGTACCATGTAGAGCACTGGAGATACGGGGATGGAGAAAACGATTCCTGCCCCTAAAAATTCACAACCTGGTGGCAGCAAGAAGCACGTAACCGAGCAAGCCCATGGGTGCAGTGCTCGGTAACGTGAACCACAAGCAAAGTCAGCTCATAGGGCTTCGGGAGCGTAGGTGATGTGTCTACACTAGCAGAGTATCCACAAGGTGGCAAAGCCAGTTATCACCACACTCGTGTCTATGAGTATAGCTCCCGAGAGAGAGAGTCGTAAGGCTCCTGTCAGGAGTGGCAGAGGTTTGGCTGGGGGCCATATGTGGGGTCCCCATCCCTGGTCGCAGGGTCCTGGATAGCCAGAGCTAGCCTAAGGAGCCTACAGACATGGAGGGGGAAAGTGAGAGCTGGCCTTTACAGTCTCCTCCTCGGGGCCAGGCACCGGGCTGGGTGTTTCGGTATCAGGGCGCTTACCCCCTATCACCGCCCTTCTCCCAGGCACGCATCACTGTAACCATTTCACAGGGGACAAACCGGCTCAGAGAGGAACGTGACTTTCCTCAGAGCCCATGCTAGAAAAAGGCAGAGAAAGACTTTAGGCCACATCTCCCTGGCTCCTAGATCCATGTTATTTCCATTTCTAGTGCATCTCAAATTTTCCACCCCATCTCCATCCTTAACATCAGGGAAGCTTGAAAAAATATACAACAGATTGCCTGACCTGGTGGCGCGGTGGCTAAAGCATCCACCTGGAATGCGAAGGTCGGAGGTTCGAAGCCCCGGGCTTGCCCGGTCAAGATACATATGAGAAGCAACTACAATCTGATGCTTCTTGCTCCTTCTCCCCCACTGTTAAAATCAATAAATAAAATCTTAAAAGAAAAAGAAAGAAAAAATATACAAGAGATGAGAAGCAATCAATGGCACAACTAAATGGAACAACAAGTTGATGCTCCTCCTTCTCCCTCTCCCTCTCTCCCTCCCTCTCTCTCCCTTCCTCTCGCTCAGAAAAAAAGAAAAAGAAAAAATATACAAGAGGTAGGGGGGAATTGGGTAAGGAAAACAGCCTCCTGCAAGTCCCAAACTTTTTTTTGAGAAAAAGAGAGAGAAACATTGACCTGACATTCCACTTATTTGTGCATTTATTGGTTGATTCTTGGCTGTGCCCTGACCAGGCGCTGGAGTGGCTCTGGTCGCGGCAGAGCGACGCCCCGGAGGGGCAGAGCATCGCCCCCTGGTGGGCAGAGCGTCGCCCCTGGTGGGCGTGCCGGGTGGATCCCGGTCGGGCGCATGCGGGAGTCTGTCTGACTGACTCTCCCCGTTTCCAGCTTCAGAAAAAAGAAAAAAAAAAGAAAAAAGAAATCTATGCCTGACCAGGCGGTGCTGCAGTGGATAGAGCATCGACCTGGGACTCTGAGAACCCAGGTTTGAAATCCCAAGGTCGCAGGTTTGAACGCAGGCTCACCAGCTTGAGCGCAGGGTCCATGGCTTGAGCGTGGGATCATAGACATGACCCCATGGTCGCTGGCTTGAGCAAGGGGTCACAGGCTCACCTGGAGCCCCCCCCCCCTGCAACTATGAGTTGATGCTTCTCATCTCTCTCCCTTCCTGTCTCTGTCTGCCTGCCTATCTCTCTCTCTCTCTCTCTCTCTCTCTCTCTCTCTCGCACGCTGAAGAAAAAAAGTTTATGAATTTTACTCCATAATATAGCTATTTGTGTTATTAATCAAAATAATGGTTTCAAATATCATTAAAACCTTTCCCCAAAAAATCTTGTACTAAAACGTGAAATTCCAGGATATGAGGAGCGTTTGTTTGCACCTGCCCAGCAGCCTCGGCCACTTCCGGTGAATGCACCCTTTCCCCTTGCAGAACAGCTGCTCCCCGTTCCGTGAGATTCTATAGGGCTGCCAATCACAGTTCCCCACCACTCCGGCCTCTGGGTGGGCACATGAGCCAGGCTTAGTGAATCATTGCACAACATTTTTCTAGCCATTTGATTCATCTAAGAAGGGGGCACGTGACTGGCTAGGCCAATAGGAGTCCCTCCCCCCAGGATTTCATAGACAGAAGGTGGTGGGATTGGCAGGCACTCTCTTCCCTCTGAGACAGGAACGTGAACGTGTCTATTGCCATGCTCTTCTACCCACTTCTCCCTGTCCTCCAGCAGATGAGAAGCCTTGACCTCCCTTTCTCTCCCCACTCCCAATAGGGAAGGGGGGTGAGGCTGTCACACACCAAAAAAGCATAGCCAAGACATGAATGCAATCAAGAAAGAGTGCAGAAGATCCTGACGGGTGGTGGCGCAGTGGACGAAGTGCTAACCCCGGACAGATGCTGAGGTTGTCGGTTTGGAACCCTGTGGTCACCAGTTCTGAGCATGGGCTTGTCAAAGCGGGGTCACTGGCTTGAGCGGGGGGGAATCGTCCACACGATCCCAAAGCCCTCCAGTTTAAGCCTAAAGGTCACTGGCATGAAAACCCAAGGTCACCGGCTTGAGCAAGGGGACACTGGCTCAGCCCTGGTCAAGGCACAACGAAACTACGAATTGATGCTTCTCACCCTCTCTCTGCCTTCCTATCTTTCTCTCTCTCTCACACACTCTCTCTCTCTTAAAAAGAAAAAAAAAAAGAAAAAGAAAAGAAAGAGAGAGAGAGAGCCGGATTAAGGTCGGTTGAGGCCCCCGGTGCAGAAGAAAATATTGAGCCCCTTACATTAGAAAAAAGTGTCAAGTTGAGGTTTTGCAGGGCCCTTCAGAAGTCGGGGCCCAGGGCGCACGCCCGGTGCGCCCACCGTAAAATCCGCTTCTGGAGAGAAAGAAAGAATACAGGAGAGAAGGCTGATGGTTTCCTTTGAGGCATGGCAGTTTCTAAACTGTACCTTACTCCCCACCACATGTGTGTATGCATGTGTACACACACACACACTCCTGTCCTTCACAGTTATCTGAGTCAATACGTCCCTTCCTTTTGCTTGAAGTACATGGAGGTGGGTTTCCATCACTTGTTTGCTAAGCAGTAGCCCCAGACCACTCAGTCCTCCTTCTTCCTCCCAGCTCCCCCGCACCTACAGGCCGGGGAGGGAGCAGGGGCCCGACAGCCCCTGGGGTTGCAGAAGCTCCATCTATGTGGCCTGGGGGTCACATTTCCTTCACCAGGAACCTCCTGGGGGCTCTCCCTCACACGGTTTTGGGTTGGAGAGGATCACAGCAAAGGGATGAGAGGGGACCCATCCCAGTGAGGGGGCTCCCTACAGTCTTCCAGCAAGATAGACTCTGCCTCCTGCCTTAGAAACGTATCCCAGGGACCCCAAGTCTTTCCGGCTACAAGTCAAGACGGCTGCACCTTGTCCCGCCCTCATGGAAGTTAGACAATAAGCAGTCTTGCCTCTCCTTGTCTCTTCCTTCGGACGCCCAACCTCCTCCTCTCTTCGTTAGCCTCTTGTCCTTGTCTGTGTAGGTTCATGTGCGCAGTGGGTGCTGCAGGCTGGCCGAGGGCCCAGGCTCCACGCAGGCTGCCCAGAACCAAATCCCAGCTCTGTGGCTTACTAGCTGTGTGACTTTAGGCAAATCGCTTGCTTACCTTCTATGGGCTTCAGTTTCTTCATCTTCAAAATGAGACTGCTTGTAGGAATTAATACATGTAAAGTGCTTAGACTGTTCCTGGCACATAGTAAGCACTCAATAAATATTAGCTACTATCATTATATGTTAATGCTGTGTGTGTGTGTGTGTGCACGCACGTGTTTAGCCTCCCCCGTCTCCCTGAGAATTCCCTGAGAGCAGGAGGCAGATCCTGTGCATCTCTGAAGGCCCAGGGTCAAGAAGCGCTCAGCGTAGAGAGGAAGCTCAAAAAGTATTAACTGGCTTGACCTGTGGTGGTGCAGTGGATAAAGCATCAAACTGTAACACTGAGGTTGCCTGTTTGAAACCCTGGGCTTGCCTGGTCAAGGCACAGATGGGAGTTGATGCTTCCTGCTCTTCCCCTTTCTCTTTCTCTCCTGTATTTCTAAAAATGAATAAATAAAATCTAAAAAAAAAAATTTTTTTTAAAGTATTAACTGAATGAACGGTGAATCAACGAAGATTGGTTGGCTGAATACTTTGAGAATTTGAATCCTGATTGCTGTTCTTAGGCCTCTCATCAATTCCCCCTACTCTTGCCCCCAGACGGGAAACTTTGTCAGGCAAAGGGGGTGGTGAGCGGAGTACCAGTGACAGCAAAAGCAGTCAGCTCTGCCCTATGTCCGGCCCTTGACAGTGTCCAAGGCTCGGTCACAACACCGCACACCACTCTGATGTAGACAGAGCAAGGGTTACCGTTAGGCCATTTTACAGATGAGTACACTGAGGTGTAGGACAGTTAAGTGACTTTTCCAAGGACAGACACTGCTAGCTACTGGCCCAGCTGAGGCCACAGCCCAGTCAGCAGACTTAATTAGATGTCTGTCAACCACATCCCAGTGACCAGATGCTCCGTCCTTGTTCCCTCCTGGCTGGGGGTTGGGGGGAGGGAGGGCAGGGCCTGGGCCATGCGGCACCCACCACACCATCTTAGTCCACTGTAATCCAGGCCAGAGCAGAGGGGGGGCAAAGGCAGATGACCAAATCCATCTTCCACTTATCCTGAGATGTGTCCAGCCCAGCGGGAGGGTGATGGAGAGGCCGGGGAAACCCAGGGTCCAGGAGTGCCAGTGACTCCCGGGCACACAATGGCCCATTGTGCCACCCCCACCCCCACGCCTGTGGCCCCTTCCTCTTTCACCACACCCAGCACACAGCGTCCTGTTTACCTGCCTCCAGGACCTGGCGCCATCTCAGGTGCCACTCTGAATGGGCGCATGCACAGGTATTGCCAAACCCTCTGCCCGCAGGCTGAGGCTTGGCAGCGGGGCCCCTCCCTGAGGACGCCCCCAGCCTTTGTCCTTCCCACGCCCTTCTGGCCCAGCAGGACACCTCCTCGTGGCTCACAGCACAGTCTCTGGCACACAGTAGGCTCTCTGGAAGTGGTTCCTGACAATGCCCAGTGGTTTCTTGGTGACCATAATAACCTTCAGGCACACGGACCTCTGTGAAGGAAGGGCCCCTCCCAGCCTCCAAAGTGGGCGACAGCGTGGAGAAGAAGATGGGCCGGGGGCTGAGTGTCAGCTAAACTTAGAAAAGGTTTCCTTTCCTGCCCCTTTCCCCGAGCCTGGGATTGTGTGCGTGGGGGGGGGGGGGCAGCGTGGGAATACAGAAACTGCCCGTCTCTGGGGACATATGACCCATATTAGGCATTCTGTTGGTCCAGCTGGGAGGCCATTCTCCCGCTCTCTCAGAAGTCAGAGGTCAAGGGTCAGGGCACCACCGAGGCCTTTAGGGACTGAATCCCAGCCAATAAGACAGATGAAGAGGCCTGGCTCCGAGGGCCCAGATTCTGTTTGGGGGTCAAGAAGCCAGGTAGAGATGGGGGGGGAGAAGCTGGGGAAGGAGTCCAGCATGAGTTTATCCACACAGCCTCCAGGCCCTGAGAGTGTGGCAGAGGAAGAGGAAGAGAGAGAGGAGGAGAAGACAGCCGAAGAGAGCAAGAAGGGCCAAAGAGGGAAGCCACAGGAAAAGGCCAAGGGGCAGGTGGGAGATGGGAGCAGAAAACCACCCCGTCGGATACACAGGCTCCAGAAGGGAAGAGGAGGCTCCCCCAGCGCAAAGGAGAAGCAGACACAAACCACCAAGGCTGCAGCAGAGCCTGGAGAGCATCCAGTCCAACCCACTCATTTTACCTCTGAACTGTCCGAGGCCCAGAGAGGGGACATGCCTTGCCTAAGGACACACAGCAAGTCAGGACTCAACCCAGGCCAGAGCCACAGAATAGTGGCTCCAGGCCAGAAGATGTTTCTTGGCTTTCCGCTGAGTAAGAAAAGGGGGCTTCAGAGAGTCTTGCTCTGCTTGGCTTCAGGAAATGTGAGAGCAAGAACAGTCATCATGGCTTGCCCAGCCAGCGGCCAGGTATCAGAGGGAGGAGATGGCACCCACTGCACATAGCATTGTCTACCTAGTGTCACATGAGCCAAGGGGTGACAGGTTTTCTGTCTTACCCATCTCTTGAGCCTACCACTTATTCTGTGTGCCCAGCACTGTGCCAGGTCCTCAGGTTGGGCAGGGAGAACGGGAAAGGGTGCCAGGGAGGTCTGTATGTATCCTTTGGAAGAAAGGCAATTAAAGGGATCATTCATTCAGAGCTCACCATGTGCCAGCCGCTTGCCTGTGTCATCCAGAAGATCCTCACAGAGCATTTACTATTATTAGTCCCACTTTTCAGATGATGACATCGAGGTTCAAGAGGCCAAGAAGCCGAGATCCCACAGCTGATGTGGCACAGCAGGAAGGCGAACCACACCCTCTGGCTTCAGAGCCCTTGCTCCTAACCACTAGACTGCACTGCTTCCCCATGAGCTCCCAGAGACAGAGCAATGAGGCCCACCACCAGCACCCTGGGGTCCATCGCACCCCTCCTCCCCTCCCAGCCAGGGTGAGTCAGTCCCTTCTCTGGCACACCCTGAAGCTTTTATAAATACCTCACTTGGGTCTTATTTTCTGCCTTGTCTTAGAATTGTTGGCATGTCTGTCTCCCTGGCGAGTTTCAGGACCAGAAATGCTCTTTCATTATCTCCGGATCCCCGGTGCCTAGCACAGTGCCCGGCATGTGACAGGTGCTCAATGACTGCTTTTTGAAGGAGCGTCGCTGGGTAATATGTCATCTCATCTGAACAGATAGTAAGGTCTAGGAGATGCTTGGGCCCCCAGGGGCAAGGAGTCTCGTCCATCTCTACCTCCTGACTCCAGCACACTGCCTGGCACACAGCCGGTGCTCACAAACACCTATTGGGATAAGTACAGCCCATACGGAGGGTGACCCAGGTTGGGGGCTTCTGTGGAACCTGTAAGGGTGGGGACAGGACATTTGGGACGGCTTCTGGACTGAGGCCAGAAACAAGAGTCTCTCCCCAAAAAGCCAGAGGCCCAGTCTGGCCACCATAAGAGCCCGCAGAGGACTGGGACCTCTTTCAGTGCTCAGGCTGTTGTTCCTAGGGACGCTGGCAGGATTCAGAGCAGGGGGCTGGTGGTGGGCTGGACGGTGTGAGGAGGAGTAGGCAGGCTGGAGTTGGTGCCCGAGGACAGTACTCCAAGCCTGCAACTCTCACTGCTCCCTATGCAACTGTCACCAACAGCAGGGGGACAAACGGCTGCCCCTTGGGCTTCAGAGTCTAGGACAGGAGCCACGGAGACTAAGAGATGGACTGAGAGAGGTGAGGAGAGAGAGTGGCAGGGGCCCCGGGGAGGGGAAGGAAGGTTACTGAGGAAGGAAGTCTGCACCCCGGGCCAGCCAGGCCTCTGGCACCAACCCCACTGGGCCAGGGTCCCAGGGATTTATTGACTAATCCTCAATGACACACTCTCCCTGATTTATTTTCTCTACCTCTTGCAACTTCACAAGATCCCATTGTCTCAGGACATCACTGGCCCAGGGCCTGGCCAGGGGCCTCCTGCCTCCTGTCCACTTCTGGGAATAATGGAGGTTCCTCGTTGCTGCCAAGCACCACGACCCTCCTTCGGCTTTGCTCTTCCCGCCCAAGGGTCAAGCTGCCAGGCTCCGGGGCAGCGCCGGGCATGAGGCTGGCAGCACCTCATCATCCCAAGGAGACGCTGGTGAACTGGGTGATGGCCGGGAGCTGCTGGCCTTGGCATTGCTCCCCAGTGTGAGGCGGGGGAAGGCAGCTGGAGGGTAGGGTGAGGGGCATGTCACCAAGGAAGTGGTGTCAGGGTGCTGGGCGAGGGGGCAGAGGAAGGTCAGAGTCGAGGATGTCACTGACCCGCATGGGCAGGGGGGGGGGGGTAAAGGGAATTCATAAAAAGTTTCTTTCTTCTTTAATGGTTGTTTTTTTCCCCCTAACTGAAGGCCAGGGAAGGGAGCGAAGACCAGCGGGGGCAGGGCAGGCCCTCCGCAAGTGACACTTAATTCCTGGTCTGGACTGGGCCGGTGCTTGAAAGCAGCTAAATTAGCAAAACAGAAGTCAACTGTCGATTGCTTCATTGGAGGATTAAGTGTGATAAATGGGGGGTTTGTTCGCTCCCAGGTCCAGATGTTGTGTCTAAGTGAGGATTTTTTTCTTTTTTCTTTTCCTTTTTTTTTTTTTTTTTTTTTTTTTACATTCTTGGCCCAGGGCCCATATATATTTTGGATACTGCTGGGAGTATATAATATCATTGGAAAATGATGCGGTCTGCTAACCTTTTAAATAACATTTCCTCCCTCCTCTATTTTCTAATAGTTTGTTTTTCTTTCCATGTTTGCCTTTTATTGGGGGAAATTTTTTTTGGAAATTAATGAGGCCCAAGTTTGGAGACCAAAATATATATACCCATATATATATATATATATATATATATATATATATATGCTCTTTTTTTAAGGAGTGTGAGAAGTAGAGGGGAGTGGAATAGGCTGATGTAGGGGGAGGTCTGCTCTTTGTATCTTTTAAAACTTTTCTGTTTCTTCTTTCCTTTTTTTAAAAATTTTCTTCTCGGAGGCTGCCTGTGGCCCTCCGTTGGGGCTGCGGGCGGCGCGCCGGCAGAGAGCCCGGGACTCTCCGCGGTGCCGGGTGCCGGGTGCCCGCGCCCGCTCGCTGCCTGGGCCGCTGGGCTGCGCGCCGCAGGCCTCCGGGAAGAACCTGCCATTCCCCTCGCAGCCGGGCGCGACGTGAGAGGGGGCGGGGTGGGGGCGCCTCCTTCCTGAGTGAAACCTACGGAATCCGGCAGGAATTCGGGCCTCCCAGATTTAAGAAAACAAACAAAGGAAAGATTGTCAGAGAGGGGCCGCCAAGAGCCGCCAGGCCGCCGCACTGCCCTCCGCACTCACCCCCGGGGCGCCCGGGATCTCCCGGCGGGGGCGGAACCCGAGGCTGGGGGGTAGGGCTCCCCCGGGTGGTCCCCGGTGGGCTTCCCTGCCCTGGGCTTCGGCTAACCTGCCATCTCTGTGTCACTGGAGATGAAGAGGCCCCAGGGCGCTAGGGAAAGGACAGTGCCGCTGGGGTGACTGATGGCCACAGAGCCCCCCCACAGCAGGAGTCTTTCGGGGCATCCTCCTGCCTGGAGGCAAACCCCCGCAGTCCCATCCCGCACCCGCCCGCAGCGTCCCAGTCTCCCAGCCAGATCTGGGAGCGAACTCTCCCCGGCTCAGGTTGCTTTGGGTTGAGGGCTCTTCCTCCAGGCAGTCACCCAGGCTCCTCATAGCCCGGACTAGGTCGCCGTGTGGGTGGGCCCAGTCCCCGGCTTCTCTGGGGTCTAGGAAGAGTTATAAAAAGTGAGAATGTGAGAAGGAGAATCTGTAAAGCAAGAGATGGACACCCCTAACGCAGCAGCGGGCCGGTGGTAAACCTGGGGGTCCGGAGGGCCGGCTCTCCCTCCCCTTCAGCGCTTGCTGCTAGTCTGCTCCTTTCTCCCTTCTGCAATCGCACCAGTCCGCCCTGTTCCTGTCTCTCCAACTTTCTGTGTGTCGCTCTCTCTTTCTTCTATCTCTGCCCCCTTCTAAGTCTGACGATAGCTCAGTGTTTCTGGTTCTCCCTTTGTCTCTGGAGCTGTCTCTTTTTGAAAAAAAAAAAAAAAAAGAAAGAAAGAAAGAAAGAAAGAAAGAAAGAAAGAAAGAAAGAAAGAAAGAAAGAAAGAAAGAAAGAAAGAAAGAAAGAAAGAAAGAAAGAAAGAAAGAAAGAAAGAAAGAAAGAAAGAAAGAAAGAAAGAAAGAAAGAAAGAAAGAAAGAAAGAAAGAAAGAAAGAAAGAAAGAAAGAAAGAAAGAAAGAAAGAAAGAAAGAAAGAAAGAAAGAAAGAAAGAAAGAAAGAAAGAAAATGTCTCTGACTCTGTCTGCCTTTCTTCGTTTGTCTCTGAGTCTCTGTCCCTTTCTTTCTTTCCTCTTCCCTATTCCCCTCTGTCTCCTCACCCCGACCCCGCCCCAAGTAGTTCAGAGGACCGACCCTGGGCCAAGGCCGCCCGGCAGGGCCTTGCCCGCGTTGACAGAGCCTCGCGCCTGCGGCCCAATGAGCGCGCGGCGCGAGGGACGCGGCATCTGGAATTGCGCTGCGCTCACGGCCAAGGCCGATTGTTTAGTCTGCGCGGCGGGGAGGGCGGCCCGCGCGGTGGCCCCACATCTGGAGCCGCGGCCAGACGGCCCTGCTGGCGGCTGGCCGGGGTGCGTGTGCATTTTTAACTCTGGGATTTGCTGACAAGTTAAGAAGTCAGAAAGTCAGTGGCGGCGGGAACTGGCGAGGCGCACAAGGAAGGGAGGGGCAGGCCGAGGCCCTGGCACACATGTCGCCGAGTAGACACGCTCCCGGGGCGCTCACAGCCGCTAAGCGCGCTGGCCCAGCGTGGCTTTCCCCAAACGTGCCCCCACCCGCAGCTGCTGAGCGCCAAGAAAAGTGTTGACTTTTCTTCCAGATTGCTTCCCTCCCCCCGGGCTTCATCCTCTCCCATTTCTCCTTCTTCTTCGTTAATTAAGTGGCTGAATTATCCTGAAATCCCACAGTCCCCCCCACACCCACACCCCAGTGAGAGTTCCTTGGGGGAGCTCAGAAGGAAGGCTTGTAATCTCAGGGCACCTACATTTTGAACAAAACCCACAGAGGTCCAGAGAAGGCCAGTGACTTGGTGAAGGTGGCTCGGTAGTTAAGTGGCAGAGCTAGAACCAGAGGTTAACTATCTTGACCCCTAGTAGGGCTCTTGGCGAAGCTCTGGGTCCCTCTTGGGGCTGGTCCAGACTGATGAGTGTTCTCACATTGTCAGAGTCCCTTCCCACCCTTAAAAACATGCTTTTGCTCTTCCATTCATTCATGTAACAAATATCTGTTGCATACTGTGTGTCAGGCTTGGGGAATGCAACTGTAAACAAGACAGTCATGTCTTTATGCTGCAGAACTTATATTTGAGTGGAGAAAACAGAGATGTGGGGGAGTTAAGACACTTCACAGTGAACAAATATAAACTATCCAAAGTTACTAACTATCCAAGGAACAGGAACAAGATAGTTAATGTTTATTGAGCACTTAATTATAAACTTATTATAAAATTTAGGTATTTTCATTTGCATGAACTCATCGAATCCTCATCATGTCCCCATCAGGGAGGTATGTTCCACTTTGCAGATGGACAATCTGAGGCCCAGAGAGGTTAAACGATTTGTCCAAGGTCACACACATCCACAGGTGGTAAGGCTGAGGTACATATTCAAGTCTGACTCCAAAGCCTGACTCTTACTCTGACATTAGGGTACAGGAGCCTG